>NC_068452.1:7778214-7803214 GCF_023373465.1 Oncorhynchus keta | reverse complement strand
AAGAAAGAAAGAAAGAAAGAAAGAAAGAAAGAGAAAATAAATGGGTTGGGAAGTGGAACGTACATTGTCATTTACAGCAGCGACCTGGGGAAGAGTTACAGAGGAAAAATGAAAAGAGCCAATCGGAAGCTGGCGGTCATGGCTGCATGAGAGGACAGGTTGGTCATTTAACCAGGACAACGGGGTAAACACCTCCAGTCTTGCAATACGCCCACCGGGATCTTTAATAGCCACAGAGTCAGGACCTCTCGTACTCTCATCCAAAAGATGGCACCCTTTGCAGGGCAGTGTCCCCAATCACTGCCCTAGGGCATTGGGGTTCTCCATTGACCAATCACAGCAGCGTCTGGTCTCCTATACTAACCAAGCCCAAACCTGCTTAGCTTCAAACGGAAGCCATCATAGAGATGCAGAGTTGTATAGCTATCGACAGAATAGACCATGTTTATTTACAACAATGTTTATGTACAACAATGTTTATTTCAGGAAAATATTAATGCTATGGGCTGTGAGACCTATTTCAAAATGTATATGCATTTCCCATGCCATTTTTAGAGTCAAGATCATATCACATTGTTGTGAACAATAGCAACCGCCCGTGGTTATTTTAGGACTTCTTCTCTGTGTGGGAATATGTTGTCTCCATTTTTATAGGTAACATTTCCTGTATAAAAATACCAAGGGCCTCAAAAGAGCGCCGGGATGACATCATGTCGAGAAAATGTGTTGCCCATCAGACTTCATTAGGTCAAAGTGTGCGTGTGCTTTGTGTTTACATGTGTATATGTATCTGTGTTATAGTTCAAACTAGGTCCTACTGTGCTCATGGTCTTGCAAGGAGCAGAGCTGGTAGACTGCTTTAGAAAGCTCTGTGGCTTCACCTGCCGTAGTGCCCTTGGTCTCAACCTAAACGCAGAGTCTCGTTTCATTGTATTTGTGGTGGGACTAAGCTTTTGCGTGTGAACTGTCCAGACTGGTGGTTATAACAGGAGCTTACGTCTGAAACTCAACCAAAACCCCCTTTATCCTCCACCGGCGAGCACAGAGATGTTCTCTCTCTCTCTCTCTCTCTCTCTGGTTCTCTCTCTCTCGCTGGTTCTCTCTATCTCTCTCTCGCTGGTTCTCTCTATCTCTCTCTCTCTGGTTCTCTCACTCTCTTGTTCTCTCACTCTCTGGTTCTCTCACTCTCTTGTTCTCTCACTCTCTTGTTCTCTCTCTCTCTGGTTCTCTCTCTCTCTTGCTCTCTCTCTCTCTCTCTCTCTCTCTCTCTGGTTCTCTCTATCTCTCTCTCTCTGGTTCTCTCTCGCTGGTTCTCTCTATCTCTCTCTCTCTGGTTCTCTCTCTCTCTGGTTCTCTCTCTCTCTGGTTCTCTCTCTCTCTTGCTCTCTATCTCTCTCTCTCTGGTTCTCTCTCTCTCTGGTTCTCTCACTCTCTGGTTCTCTCTCTCTCTTGCTCTCTCTCTCTCTCTCTCTCTCTCTCTCTCTCTCTCTCTCTCTCTCTCTCTCTCTTCTCTCTCTCTCTTCTCTCTCTCTTCATATATATATATATATCCTGTCCTTTCTTTCTCTCTCGCACGCTTATTTTCTCTTCTGTTTCCTTCCTTTCCTCTCTTTCTCTCCCTCTCCCATTCCTCTGTCTCTCCGCATCGTTCTCTGTCTCTCCGCATCGTTCACTCCCCCACTCTCTTTTTGTCTCTCTTGTGATATGTATATGCCACCACGAAGGGGGAGTGTGGTGGGCGGGGTCTAGGTTCAACATGATCTTGTCTGTGGTGTGTCCTTAACAGCACTCCTCTTCCTAAACTTTAGGAAGTGAAGTAAGCAAACCTTCTGTAAGAGGCTCGCCCAGTATTTGAGACACAGTAAACATATCCATATGAGACAGGATATACAGAACAGGGTGGATCTGCCCAGTCCTAGATCTACATAGACCAAAATAGACAGCGATAAAAGAATACTTTCGGGCTTTGTCGATTAAAGAGTTGTGTGAGTGCCATGAAGGCGAGCAGAAGGATAGGCCCCATTCGGATCGCTAAACAAGTCCCCCGTGGAGAATTGATAGCATTTAGAGTAACGCTGATCACTGGTTAGGTGGTCTCTCCAAACCACACAATGTGACATTGCATTTCAACGTACTCGAACCACAATATCTTTAAAAAGATCAAGTATTATCACGCTTCTCTGATTCTAGTGAACCCTTTTTGGACGTTCGTCTTCCCTCTGTTTGCTCTCTTTATTTTGGGGCGCATCAATCTTCTCCCTCCTTCTCTCTCTCTCTCTTATTTTTACCCCTGTCAGTTCTGAAATGAGCCTTAGGCCCAAAACCACTGTCAACAAGGGGGAGCAATTTGGCTGGCAGAGTTAGTATTCACAGAGGGGTGAACCACAGCCGTATTTAGCAACGCGCTAGCTCCGTTCGGCTAAACACTACCGGTCGGTGTGTGTCTCTCAGATCTGGGGAGGCAAGCGGAGAAGGGACAGGACTCGGCAGTCACCGCAGACTGCCGCTTAGGACTCCATTGTTTGGAAGACCGGAGTGCCAAACTTCAGAATGTCCCAAATGATCTGATAACCCAAGCTTTATGGCCCGAAACGAACCCCCAGCATTCCAGACCGAGCCATCGGAATGCGCTTGTCACCAGAACGACTTCGCCTGTGGCCTCAAATTGATTGGTGTGTGTATTTTAAAACCTACCACCCGTCCGTCTTTTCTCAGACAATCCCAGATATCGAGAACGACGTTGCCGAGAATAAGACGATCAAACCGCTGTGGTTTTCCCCTTAAATACGATGTTCTGAGCTTTGCCGGCGTTGTCCATACATTGGTATGTTAATGTGTAAAGATATCGCAACCTGGTGTCATGTAAACACCTTGGCCCTACATCACATTGTGGTCAGGCTGGTACGCCATGGGGATTTGGAGTCAAAGCCATAGCCTTAGAAAGCAAACATACAGTGCTTTGTCATGAAGTTACATAAAACCAAGAGAGTCAGATGAGACCAATAAAAACAAGTCAAATCTGGATCAGAACCGAAACCAGCATGTACTGTGGTCCTTGAGGACCAGTTGTGAACCCCTGGCCTAGATCAATAGTAGATGAAATAACAAACCATGATTAAGTAAGACGAGGAGCCACATTTTGACTGATTGATGAACGAAGCACACAGAAACATAATCTACACGTCCACACCTCAATACGACTAGTAACATGGGAAATGGGGATCTCTTTTGAAGGCCCGTGACCTGACGTTGACATCATACCGTAGCAGAGTGATCGGGCGCGGCTGCAGAGGAGAAGAACATGGTGAACACCCCGGGTTCCTTTTGGGAAACAACCAGGGACTTTCTACGGTACGTATGAGCCTTAATCTATGGAGACTCTGAGTAGTGCTGCAGTACTGCGGCTCGCACATACGTACCTCTGGGCCCACAGTCCATTCCCCAGACGGCTGTGGGAGCTGTGGTGAGGCCACTCTGGGTTTGGAGGCCTCCCAGGCACCACAGGGATAAAACAAACCCCTGTCATGTGAGCTGCTCATGTGACCCGCCGGCGCTTCGGGAACTTGCCCTGCAGCTAAGGCAGTATGGCCTTCTTCAGCCAATCGTGTGGGTTAATCCTGCGGTATAGGAGGATGCATGTTCATCGGTCAGAGACAGAAAAGGGTACAAAACCAGACAAAGACAGCGTATTCTTTTTTAGGTCATTCTTTCAGGACTTCTAGTTCAAGTAGAAGTTTTCGTTGGATGTGCTTTATATTCAAGATATAATTTCTGCACATACAGCAGCAGAGCAAACTGACGGCAAACAACCGTCAGTTAAACACGAAAGGACGCGAACTCCGAGTGATTTTTATTGATTCTCGCCATCTAGAAACACTTTGAGTCAAACGAGGCCTGGTGTTTACACACGGCTAAATTGATCCTCTCAAACCACCTGGGTTGTGTACGTGGGAGTCCTCTGCATTTGACTGGTTCTCATCATAGGCACTCTTCTCTCCGCCCGAAAGACTACAGGCTCTGCTGCCATTGTTTACACAACCCAGCTGCAAGCCATTTCAGCTAACACCCAAGAAGATAACTACCTCCAAAGCACTAACGATCTGGCTAATGAAGAAGTGGTCCAGCTTCTAAAAAGTCCAGAGCCTTTTTCAACGATGGGAAAGCTAGGGGACTTAGTAGGGGGCAGACAGTGAACAGATGGATCCACCACACTGTGATTTGGCAGGTAGGAAGGGTGGTAAAAGGAGGGTCCCGAAAGACACTGGGGAGAAGGGGTTACAGACAAGAAAAGGGGGCCTCTGTGAAAATCTATCCATCTCCATGCTGTGGGGAGACAGACCACAGAAGAACAATAGAACACAGTTGTTCTGAAAGGAGGACTGAAGCCGCATTGTCTTCCCCTGTTTGTGTTTGTTCGTCCCACACAGCACTCCCTGCCGTGTGCCCCCCTGGCGCGACATAGCCGGGCATTGTGAGGAAACTGCATTGGAGTCTCAGAGCCCACAGCTCCTTGTCCTTTACCCTCCTGCCTCTCTGTCGCCAGTCCTTCTTCGCACACATGCAATTAAGTCTGTTTCCCAACGCTGTCATTTCCCCACGTTCTTTGTTCTCTCATTTTCGTTGTTTTCCTTTATTCCGAGCCCTATTTTTTTCTTATTTTTTATAGTCTTGCTTTTGCGGGTTTGTAGCTTGGGCGAAGGGTCGAGGCTGGAGGTGGGCGCGTGGGGGGGGGAACGAAAAAGTACAATTTGCAGGCTTTATGACTTACCACATGTGTTTCTGTGTCCTTGTATTTACATGTTTCTCATGGAAAAGAGGTGGATGGTGGAGAATGAGGGGAGGAGGTAGTGGATAAAGGGGGGGGGGTGGGGAAGAAATACAGGCATATGGTTCTTGTTTGGTGGGTTAGGACAGAGCTGGTCTGTTTGTTCTCTGCGATGAGCAGGGGATTACGTTCTCATAATGATCGTCGAATATGGCTTCTCCTGTTCAGAGATGAGACTTTTTCCTTTAAATAAGGGATGTAAATACATCAACAGAAGCGTTGTTTTTGGAGTTGTGAGAAATCTCCGAAAAGTCTGAATTTGGATCTTTAGGTCAAAGGAGGCAGCAGATTCTTCCGTTATTTGAATGAAATGTTTTGGTAGCTTAAGAGGTTAATTTTTTGGCTTGTGAATCATGAGAATTCTCAAACTCAGAGGTGGGCAGTCTCCTGCTGTAACAGATTCACCCTGGATGCCCTGGGGCACCTAAACACTTGGCACTGAGTTGGCTATTATAAAGTGTTCATGAGAACCAGCACCAGGTATTATGCTCCCCTCTGCCCCCACATTTCTGAGATGGGCCGGTCCAGAGCCATAGAGTTCTGGGCCCACCCAAAAGCCCTGTAGGGGTGAACATTTAATTCCCTCTCGCACACATCTGGCTTGTAATTCTCTCTGAAAGCTCATACCTTCATGTGGAAAAAGTGGGGGAAGCAATCGTGTTTAAGAATCTCTAAGTTGTGTCACACTACAGGAAGTAAGGGTCATATCAATTAAGTAGATCACTTTGATAGACGGCTCAAACATACATAATACAGACAAAGGAAGAGCATGAAAACATTTCTAAATGAATTCACAAATGCATATATCAATATGTATGTAAAAACAAAATGTGATAATGATGGACAGAAAGATAGATTGCCCGAAAGAGAAGTGCACCAACTTGTCAGTTTAGCGTTGTTAAATGGCATTGGAGGCCTTCCCGGTTTCCTGAAGAGAGGGGAGTCCCCGGGGCTCCTGAAATGGGACACTGGAAAACCAAACAGATCATTAATTTATACTGTAAGTTGCTTTGGTGGTTCTTTGTGTCTCCAATGTCACACTCCCATTTCAAATGTCAAGAGAACTAGGCTACATTTGGTTTGTGTCGAAATCCCCACTCGAAGTGGAAAAAGAAGTCACCGGAACCTCTTCTAAAAGAGGGCTGTTACTGATGGAAAAGTTTTGAAGGTGGCAATGATGAACTCTTTGAGTCACTTCCTGAATTTCCTAAAAGTGGACCAACTTGAGAATAGAGGAGTGCGGGTTTTAGCTGGCAAGATGAGATCTCTTTGTCAGGTCTCGATGTGGGGGCGTTTCTTGGAAAAAGAGTAAGAACAGGTACAGTGAGGAGGTGTAAAAATAGGGGAGGGGGAGCTCATTTGAGACGAGGAGGGACACGAGCCAAAAAAGTGAAGGGGAAAGATAATCAGTGTGGCTTTCTGCTGGGGTGGAGGCTGATGTAAACAAACCCAGAGCTTATGCAAGCTTTTGATCTCATGAACCGTGAAATCTTCCCAGCAAAAAACAGGAAAATTAGGCCTCGCTGAGGGGAGGAGGGGCACCCGGGCAAAGGCTCATGGGGGAAAAAAAGATATTTAGCCTGACATGGAGAGTTTCCTTAAGCTATTAATTGAGCTTTTTTTCCCAACATAATTTTCTGCTACTTAGTGTTTTACCCTGTTTATCCTCAACTGTTTAAGCCCAATGTATTCCAACTGGGTTGGTTTTTAGATTAGAATTTATTATTCCCTGATGCAAAAGTGGCGGACTTGTAATCGAGCCCCTTTGTAGTTTAATTGTCTTTATTCAATGTCAAGTCCTTACTGCTAAAATACCATTGGGCTAGGGCATATTGAGAATAACGAGCCAGATGCCAATAACGAGAAGATTAGTTCATTTTCACTATAGAAACGGCTTATGATAATGATAGTTGGGGGAATCTGTTTGTTCTCTGGCGCTGTTCTCTTCATGTGAGAACCCCATTGAGCTGATTTTCATCAGAGGGCCACGTTCCCAATCCCAATTTTGTTGACATTCCAAGGGGGGCTTGAGGGGATGGGGGTGATAAGAGGAATGGGGGGGGCAGCGAGAGGGAGAGAAGAGAAGAAATCGACTGCTTTTGCCCGTGAGCTGCACTTTTAATTCCCCCCACCCCCCCTCGCGCGGTTCCCTGGTAGGATGTGAGTTCGGTACAGAGGTGAGGTAGCTTCCCTCCTACCCCCCTGCAATGCTCGTGCCCGAGAGCTATCCATTTGAACTTCAATGAGAGGCTGCCTTCTTGTGAGGACTTGAAACGGACGTCTTTGGGAGGCTGATGGAAGTGCCCGGGCATGCCTTCTTTACCTGATGTGATGTGAAGCTTACTTTTGTTTGATGATTTGAGACATAGATACAAACTGGTAGACCAGGCTAAAAAAAAATGTTTGAAAGGGAGGGAGGGAAGAGATGGATGAGAAAAAGAAGGAGGGAGAAGAAGGGAAAGTGGACAGAAAGATTGACACTTGCGCCACCACACCTGCTATTGAGTCGTGACCACGGTGGAAGGGTCTTTCTCCACATATCCCTCAGATCAGTGGTTTCCAAACGTTTTATAGTCCTGTACCCCTTCAAACATTCAACCTCCAGCTGCGTACCCCCTCTAGCTCCAGGGTTAGCGCACTCTCAAATGTTGTTTTTTGCCATCACACACACACACACACACACACACACACACACACACACACACACACACACACACACACACACACACACACACACACACACACACACACACACACACACACACACACACACACACTATACAATACATTTATTAAACATAAGAATGAGTGTGAGTTTCTGTCACAACCCAGCTCGTGGGAAGTGACAAAGAGCTCTTATAGGACCAGGGCACAAATAATAATATAATAATAATATTCAATAATTGTGAATAACTCACCATAGGTTAATGAGAAGGATGTGCTTGGAAGGATGCACATAACTCTGCAATGTTGGGTTGTATTGGAGAGAGTCTCAGTCTTCAATCATTTCCCACACAGTCTGTGCCTGTATTTAGTTTTCATGCTAGTGAGGGCCGAGAATCCACTCTCACAATGGTACGTGGTTGTGTCGGGCATCAGTGTCTTAACAGTGTGATTTGCCAAGGAAATAATCTCTGAGTGCCCCCCTATCCAGAAATCTGGCAGTGGCTTCTGATTAAATTACATTTTCACAGAACCGCTTGTTGCAATTTCGATGATGCTCTCTTGTTCAAATATCGGTAAGTGGACTGGAGGCAGGGCATGAAAAGGATAACGAATCCAGTTGTTTGTGTTGTATGTTTTGGGAAAGTACCTGCCCACGTAGCTCACTCAGGTGCTTCGCTATATCGCATTTGACATTGTCCATAAGCTTGAGTTAAATTTGCACACAAAAAAATCATACAATGATGGATAGTTTGCCCCTTGATAACTAGCGCACTTCTGTATGTTGTAAAAACGTTACATGTCCATATCATTGCAAAATGCAGAAAATACACAAGAGTTCAGGGGCCTTGCTTTAACAAAGTTAACCATTTTCACTGTAGTGTTCAAAATGTCTTTCAAGCTGTCAGGCATTCCCTTGGCAGCAAGAGCCTCTCGGTGGATGCTGCAGTGTACCCAAGTGGCGTCGGGAGCAACTGCCTGCACGAGTGTTACCACTCCACTATGTCTCCCTGTCATGGCTTTTGCACCATCAGTACAGATCCCAACACATCTTGACCACCAAAGGCCATTTGATATCACAAAGGTGTCCAGTACTTTAAAAATATCCTCACATGTTGTCCTGGTTTCCAGTGGTTTGCAGAAGATGTCTTCCTTAATTGAACCCCCATAAACGTAACGGACAAACACCAGGAGCTGTGCCCGCCACGTCTGTTGACCCATCCAGCTGTAACGCATATAATTCACTGGCTTGTATGTGAAGCAGTAATGGTTTCAAAACATCTCCCACCATGTCACTGATGCGTCGTGAAACCATGTTGTTTGATGAAGACATTGTCTGTATAGTTTTTTGGGTCCTTTTCCCCCAGCATTGTCCCAGCCATATCCGCGGCAGCTGGAAGAATGAAGTCTTCCACGATAGTATGTCCTAGCCACTCGGTAGCTCACTCGGTAGCTCACCATATAAGATGCTTCTAGCCCTTTCTTAATGTTGCTTTTATACATGTCTTACTACTCATCTTTATTCTCACTCAAAAAATCTCCTGTGGAAAACGGTCATGTTTCGTTTCTAAATGTCTGTGCAAGAGTGAAGGGTTCCTGCGAGAGAGTAACGCTTAATGTGATTGGATGTTAATTATTTGACTAGGCTACCTGTATTTGACATTGTGTTGTTATTTCGCTGAACACTAGATGGTTTCATTTTATTTTTGTCAGTGAAACAAGGCTACTTAGGCGAGAAATAAACCTCACTCAAATGTATAGCCTCGTTGGAAAATATAAATGTACTGTTTGAAAATGTAAAAAATATACAATTAAAATAAAATAAATACTAATAATATATTTTAAAAAAATGTGAATCACATTTTTATTTGGTGTACCCCCGACGACATTGCACATACCTGTACCCCAATTTGGGAATACCTGCCTCAGATCCTGCTGAGAGGTTGAACGAAGGAAGTGGGGTAAAATGTATGTAATAAACCTCAGACATGGTCTTGTAACAGGTTTGAACTGCTGAGATAGTTGTTCTTGTCAGTCCCAGGTGTGGCTTGTTGTAATTAAGGGTGTGGCCCAAGGTATAAATGCTTGTCTGTTTCTTTTGTGGTTAGAGCGTTGGGCCAGTAACTGAAAGGTTGCTAGATTGAATTGCCGAGCTGACAAGGTAAAAATCTGTCATTCTGCCACTGAACAAGGCAGTTAACCCACTGTTCCTAGGTGTCATTGTAAATAAGAATTCGTTCTTAACTGACTTGCCTATTTAACTAAAAATTAATTCAGGGGATCCTCTTACTGTGCTGGTCACCTTGCCTTGGGATGACGGGAGTGGTGATGTTTTTTTAAATTTTTAAACAAAGTTATATAAGAGTATGAGAAATAGGCGTTGGCGCTCATATTCCACCTAGACCTGCTCTCTCTCTCTCTGGGCACTCCCTCCCTTGAGGGTTGCAAAACATTATTATTGTCTGTTTTGAGTATACAAACCCTATTGACCTAGTTTGTTTGAGAAATCTGATGTTGCTATCTGTTGCAGTCTCTTGTAGTACAGTTTTATGGAGCTCCTGGAGCTGATGTATGTCAATGATATAGGCCTATGGAGATTGTGCCTTTCTTTTATGCTGAGAATTAAAATGAATTGTTGCATCCTGGCATTGTCTGATTCCCATGCTCCACTCCATAATGCAAATAACCTGTTATGTTTAGCTTAGTCTTGAGTACCTCACCTCGCGTATAAAAATAAAAAGGTGGTGTATTACGGCTCCAGGAAATGGATATTTATGTGTAAATCCCCCACGTTATATTTAGTGTAGTCGTGGTCAGGGACCTGAGCTTGGGGAAATGTTACCTGTTTATTTATTTGGCAAGGGAGCGTGTCACTATATGTTTTGGTGCTCTTAGTTTTAGTATGCAGCCCTGGTTGGCCTTGGTATATGCAGCTGTGCGCTGTGTTTTTTTTTGAGTGAGTGGAACAGAGTTGCCCTGAGGCCCTGTTGTGGCCACAATGGCTGTGCCTTCTGCTGCTGTATATGTGCGTGACCTGACGGCTGGGTGAGTATGTGTGTGAGGTTTGCAGTGTCACCTCCATGAGGGAAGTCGGAGGGGAATGTGCTGAGAAAAGTGTGCGTCCCTGGCACCAAGCTTACGGCTGTCTCGGTGATGGTGAATCGTGGCTTGTAGAAGAGCTGGGTTCAGTTGTCTCTCGTGTTTGTTCGGCTGAGGGGTGGAGGACTTCAAAAGGCAGTACAGCCCAGTCCAGGATCCTTATCATGAGAAGCGTGTAAAAAAGGCCCAGTCACTACACCCAAAAGGGGAGGGGGATACCAGGGAGCCGGGGTCCGATGGCGATCCGCTTGTCGTCGATACCTGGAGGTGGTCTTGAGGAGGGCCGGCCGGGCTCTCCTCCAGGTACGACGACAGCAGCGGACAAACATCTGGGCAGAAGGTATGTCGACCTCCTCTTCCTGCTCAGGGAAGAGCGGAGGCTGATACCCCAGGAAACACTCAAAGGGAAATAGGCCTGTGACATTGCGGTGTGCATATTCGACCCATACAAGCTGCTGGCTCCAGGTGGTGGGGTAGGCGGAGACCAGGCAGCACAGGGTAGTTTCAAGGTCCTGATTGGCTCGCACCGACTGGCCGTTGGACTTGGGGTGGAACCCAGAGGACAGGCTGGCCGACGACCCAATGAGGGTGCAGAACACCTTCCAGAACTGGGGACGAGAACAGAGGACCCATGTCCACGAGCAGTCCGTGGATCCGGAAGACGTGCTGCACCATCAGCTGGGCCCTCTCTTTGGCAGAGGGTAGTTTGGGGAGAGGAATGAAGTGGGTTTGGAAAACTGATCCAACATGGTCAGGATGGCGGTATTGCCATCAGACAGAGGAAGACCCGTGACAAAGTACAGGGAGATTTGAGACCAGCAGGGCCCATCTGGATTGCCTGGAGGTGAGGCACTTGGCGGTGCGGAGATACTCCAGGTTCTTGTGGTCAGTCCATATGATGAACAGATGTTCCGCCACCCTCCAGCCAGTGCCTCCATTACTCCAACGCCATCTTCTCTGCGAGAAGCTCATGATTCCCCACATCATAGTTCCTGTCCGTGGCATTGAGGTGAGAGGGGAAGAAAGCGCAGGGATGTAGCTTGAAGTCAAGGGCAGAACTCTGGGACAGGACAGCCCCCACTGCGACATCCGAAGCATCTGCCTCCACCACGAACTGACGAGATGGGTCAGGATGAACCAGGATGGGAACTGTGGTGAAGTGATGTTTGAGGTCCCGGAACACCCGGTCAGCAGCTGGAGACCATGTGAACGGAACCTTGGGCGAGGTGAATGCTGACAGGGGGAAGGCCAGGGTGCTATAACCCTGGATAAAGCGGCGATAGAAGTTGGCGAACCCCAGGAAATGTTGCAGCTGCACCCTGGACACTCTCCCCTTCCCGAGATCCATCTGGACATTCCCGGCAGATAGGATGTAACCCAGAAAGGGGATGGTGGGGCGATGGAACTCCCACTTCTCCGCCTTCACAAACAGCTGATTCTCCAGAAGGCGTTTAAGGACCTGCCAGACATGGAGCACGTGTTCTTGAGGGGAGCGGGAGAAGACGAGGATTTCATCAATGTAGACGAAGACGAACCGGTTCAACATGTCACGGAGGACATCACTCACCAGAACCTGGAACACAGCAAGGGCAATGGTGAGGCCAAAGGGCATGACCAGATGCTCGTAGTGGCCACTGGCTGTGTTGAAGGCGGTCTTCCACTTGTCCCCCTCTCGTATCCACGTGGTAGGCATTCCATAAATCCAGTTTGGAAAACACAGTGGCCCCCTGGAGCGCCTCGAAGGGAGAGGAGTGGTAGCGGGTAACGGTTCTTAACCGTAATGTCATTGATTCCTCGGTAGTCAATGCACGAACACAGGCTCTTGTCATTTTTTTCCCACAAAGAAGATCCCTGTGCCGGCGGGAGAGGAAGAGGGATAAATCCAGCAGCTAGGGAGTCCACATAGCCTTGGTCTCCGGTCCCGACAGAGAGTACAGACGTCCCTGGGGTGGCGTGGGGTCAGTGCCGTGGAAGCGACGTGGCCCAGGCCTTGCTGAACACGTCCCGGAGGTCCTGGAATTCCGCGGGAATGGCGGAGAGGTCCGAGGCATGATCAAAGTGTTCAGAATTAGTCTTTCTGCCTATAATTTGATTTAAAGTACTCAAGTGTTTTTCAATCATACATCATGTCATTAATCTTAGTCAGATGTGCAGCCAGATTTATAAGCCACTCCTTTAATCCCAACTCTTTCAACCTTAGTTTTTCAATTCCTCATCAGTCCATGGAGTCTTAACAGTTCTAACTGTCAGTTCTTAACAAGTGCATGTTTATCAATAATTGCAAATAGAAATTTCATAGATTCTTCAAGTGCAGTGTCTGGATGCTCTTATTAATCACATCAGACCAACAAGTATAGAAAAGGTGGTAGAGTACTGCTACAGGAATTAGGTTACTTGTTGTTAGATTTCCGACATTACAGAATTGTCACATCTTCAATGGGCAGCATGACGGAAACTTAGATGTCAAGAATCAGATGGTTCCTTTCCATCTTTTAACTTTTAAACCGCTGTCACTCCCAGTCTTCTCTTAAATAACCATTTTGTAATTCCCATGTGTTAAATTTTGCTCTGCAAATATCTGGGCCAATTTCTTTACCGGATGATTAGAAGATATTTCAACACTCAAGATGGACGACCTGATTTCACAAGACAAAGGAGCTATGCATACTGACTTCATCTTGTTACGCCTGCTTTGGTCCCTATTCAGGCTTGTTTGATATATTTCAAAGGTTTCCCAATTTCAGTCTGTTTGAAGCGATGCCTCTTGAAAGCATTGAATTCGAGCCGTCCTGTTGTGCTCTTTGCACAAACAAATTACGCCTTTTTCAGATCAAATTATTTCTGTTGAAAACGATACGCGTCACCTCCACTGTATAGATGGCCAACTAGTGAAAAATTCTCCCATAAACATTCCACATTACTTTTGATGGTTTCCTTTCAAGCTCTCTTCATATCAAAAGAGAAAGAAGAGGGCAGAAGATAGCAGACAAAAGAATCCCAAATGTTGAAGCTTCACTTTCCCTTGAAGATGTTCAAATTAGCTTCGGAGAAAATAAATCTAAGCGAGCTGTAGCCTGAAATGTCAACACTGCAGTGTTTTTAGGACTAAAGTCACTAAGATGAGAGATACCAGTGGCTGGCTTTGGTGTCACTTCAAAGGCTTGACTTTAAGAAAGTGGGTTAATACTGTACTGATATGAAGATCTCTACCTGGCTTCGTGACCCCATCTTTACGTTCTTAAGCCGAGCCACAGATCTTGGAACAGTCCTTACCTGACAGGAGGCAGGGGTTGTGAGGGGAGGGGAGGCAAGGGGGGTCATAGGGGCAGGTTTGACGTGTGACCCAGAGGTCGTCTTTGGTCTTCTTCCCTTCTGTAATGGCAGTAGCTCTTTCTTCTCTTATTATGCCCAGAAAAAGATGGCCTCCTTTGAACTCTACAGTAGCTATAGAAACGGCTGGAGTTTCTCCACTTAATGCCGCAGCTGTCAGTGTCTGGCTGGGCTGCTGCTCTGCGGGTTGAAGTCATTAAAACACAGACATACACAGGACACACATTGACACATTTGCTAACACGGGCTAGATAAATAAGAGCCTGTGTAAGTGTGTGTTTTTTTGGAGGGAGGTGGGTTCCTTTTAATTGGGGTAGTCTACCCACTGGGCACAGACTTCAGTTCAAGATTTACATGTTTTGCGGGTGAAATTTCAACTACAGAATAATGTCATCAGAGTAATCAACATCGACAAACCTTCTATAAAATGTGTTTACTTTGTTCCTTTGAAACATCTCCAGATCTTCAATGTCATATCTATTATCTGGGTAGCATCTCCTATTGGACAGTTTTTCCTCATTTCAGAAATAATACATTTTTAAAATGCGTTTTTTGAAAATCCAGGGATTTATTTTTTTTACTTAAAAAATGTTTAACCTTTATTTATCGAGGCAATTTCAATTCTTATTCACACATTCTTACTTACCAAAAGGCAAAAGGCCTCCTGCGGAGATGGGTGCTGGGATTAAATACGAAAATAAATAAAAATATAGGACAAATCCCACATCACGACAAGAGAGACAACACAACACTACATAAAGAGAGACGTAAGATGACAACACAGCATGGTAGCAACACAACATGACAACAACATGGTAGCAACACAACATGGCAGCAGCACAACATGGTAGCAACACAACATGGTAGCAGCACGAAACAGGATACAATCCTTGTTGGGCACAGACAACAGCACAAAGGGCAAGAAGGTAGAGACAACAATACATCACGCAAAGCAGCCACAACTGTCAGTAAGAGTGTCCATGATAGAGTCTTTCAATGAAGAGATTGAGATAAAACTGTCCAGTTTGGGTGTTTCTGTCAAATGGTTTTATTATAGTTCAGTATTCTCTGATGTTTATAAAGTGTAATATTAGGATGCAAACTCAAAATTCAGTACATTGAGTGGCGATTTTAGCATGTAAATCTTGGTGGGGCAAACACGTTGATGCATACCAGCAAAGCCTCTACACAGCACAACACTAAACAGTACATGTATTGCTCTATAACTATGACAAACGGCGTCCACAAACTGTTCGGGCCCCAAAACAACATCTTAACACTGCTACACCTGGTTATCAGCAGAGCCTTGTCTGGCAGAGAAACAGTGCATTCAGCCTAATTTACTGCCTTTAAAAAAACATAGCTATTATGGCTGACTTGCTAAAAATAAATGTGGTTTCTACTGGCAATTGAGATGTACGAACTATGGCATAAGTGAACAACGAGAAGATAAGAGGCAATCCATAATTTCGATGAAGACAATAATGAGTGCGCTAGGATGGACATAGTCAATACAACTATTTGTTCAGCACATTTTAAATGTGCAGCGACAGAATTCAGAACATGGACCGTCCTTACACAGAACCCAAACCGGCTGTGCGCGTGCGTCATTGTGCAGAAATGTATTTTGTCCCCCGACACCAAACAACGATCACGACACGCAGGTTAAAATATCAAAACAAACTCTGAACCAATTATATTAATTTAGGGACAGGTCGAAAAGCATTAAACATTTATGGCAATTTAGCTAGCTAGCTTGCACATGCTAGCTAATTTGTCCTATTTAGCTAGCTTGCTGGTGCTAGCTAATTTGTCCTGGGATATAAACATTGAGTTGTTATTTTACCTGAAATGCACAAGGTGTGGCCACCAGCTGCATTAAATACTGCAGTGCATCTCCTCCTCATGGACTGCACCATATTTGAGCTGTTACCCCACTCTTCCACCAAGACACCTGCAGGTTCCCAGACATTTCTGGGTGGAATGGCCCTAGCCCTCACCCTCCTATCCAACAGGTCCCAGACATGCTCAATGGGATTGAGATCCAGGTTCTTCGCTGGCCATGGAAGAACACTGACATTCCTGTCTTGCAGGAAATCACACACTGAATGAGCAGTACGGCTGGTGGCATTGTCATGCTGGAGGGGCATGTCAGGATGAGCCTGCAGGAAGGGTACCACATGAGGGAGGAGGATGTCTTCCCTGTAACGCATAGCGTTGAGATTGCCTGCAATGATAACAAGCTCAGTCCGATGATGCTGTGACACACAGCCCTGGGCCATGACGGACCCTCCACCTCCAAATCGATCCCGCCCCAGAGTACAGGCCTCGGTGTAACGCTCATTTCTTTGTCAATAAATGCAAATCCGACCATCACCCCTGGTGAGACAAAACCGTGACTCGTCAGTGATGAGCACTTTTTGCCAGTCCTGTCTGGTCCAGCGACGGTGGATTTGTGCTCACAGGTGACGTTGTCGATTATGTTGGGTGAGGACTTGCCTTACAACAGGCCTACAAGCCCTCAGTCCAGCCTCTCTCAGCCTATTGCGGACAGTCTGAGCACTGATGGAGGGATTGTGCGTTCCTGGTGTAACTCGGGCAGTTGTTGTTGCCATCCTGTACCTGTCCCGCAGGTGTGATGTTCGGATGTACCGATCCTGTGCAGGTGTTGTTACACGTGGTCTGCCACTGCGAGGATGATCAGCTGTCCATCCTGTACCCCTGTTGCGCTGTTTTAGGCGTCTCACACTACTGACATTGCAATTTATTGCCCTGGCTTCATCTGCGGTCTGCATGCCTAAGGCACGTTCACGCAGATGAGCAGAGACCCTGGGCATCTTTTTGGTGTCAGTAGAAAGGCCTCTTTAGTGTCCTAAGTTTTCACAACTGTGACCTTAATTGCCTACCGTCTGTAAGCTGTTTGTGTCTTAACGACCGTTCCAGAGGTGCATGTTTGTTAGTAGTTTATGGTTCATTGAACAAGCATGGGAAACCGTGTTTAAACCCTTTACAATGAAGATCTGTGAAGTTATTTGGGTTTTTACAAATGGTCTTTGAAAGACCGGGTCCGGAAAATGTGACGTTTCTTTTTTTGCTGAGTTTACATCTGACATGGTACAGGTGTCTTCTTCTTCTTCTTCAAAAAAGAAGTGTTGCACACAATTGGCCCAGCGTCGTCTGGGTTTGACTGAAGTAGGCTGACATTGTAAATAAGAATTTGCACTTAACTGACTTGCCTAGTTAAATAAAAATAACAGTGTTTTAGGTGTATACTTTTATTTCAGAGTACTATAGATTTTTTAAAAGACTAACAAGAAACACTCTGTGTGACCCTGATTGCAGTAAAAGGTAACTTAATAGATTCACTGTTGCTACCAAAGTCATTCCAAAGGGTAGGTTTAACAGAGCAAAGGAAATGTGACCATACTTAAGTCATGTATCATCAATGATACTATTTAGGCCTATATGCACAGTTTTCAAAAGCTATTGTTTCAATTCAACCCAGGGTTCAACAAAAAGTAGACAAAACAATAAAGGCCAAGGGTTTCAAGCTTTGGTTTATTTCAAATGTATTAATGAATATGTTGGATTCACGTTTCCATCTCAACCAAAAATCTAAGTTAAAGAATAGGACTAAATCAAATCAAACTTGACAAAGTGCATTTTAAAGGTTTATTTTATTTAGTCATATTATCTAACTTGCTTTTTTGGTTTAGATGGAGACATGAACCCAATATCTCAATTATTCATTTGCAGACAAACTGGAATTGAAGCCAGACTAATTCAGTGGCACAAAAGCTACATCTCCTTCAAATGTTGATATTTGGTTGTGTTGACAACCAAACACAATTCAATATCAGTTTTACAGTAAATACCCTCAACTTGTCGACAAGTGAACAAATGACATATTGGATTCACGTCTCCAACTACACCAAAAATAAAAGTTAAAGAATAGGATTAAGCCAGTGGCTCAGATGAAACTATCCGAGCATTAGATGGCTCTTCTTTAAATGTTGGTATTTGGTTGCATTGTCAACCAAACGCAATTCAAATGACTTTTGTAATGCAGTAGCCTATCTTACAAATGAATATAACCATATTTATTCCACCTTAAAGTGAGTAACACATCCATGGCCACATATTGAGGTAACTGTAACTATAAATGTCTTCTTATGTAATCATAGAAAGCGTGCGTGTTCAAGACCGCATGCAAAAGTGGCAGGTCTGTGGAGATCTTCCGTATGGCTATAACAATCTGTGCAGAATCGCGAACAGCATTGATGACTTGCACCATGTACATTTAATGTAATCTCAACTGCAATCCAGGTCATTTTGCTGTGCTATTAGATGAAGCACAGTGACAAGAAATGAAGTTGTTGTTGAAGTACAAAATACCTGACCTTGTATTCCCATTTGAACTTTGTTGTGCTTTTGAATGGTTGAAAGCGCAGTGATGACACATTTGGGAATTCAACGAACTTCTCGCCGTCTTTTTGAGTGGGTGACTGAAGGTGGAAATCTCGTTGAAAAATGTCTCGATCAGATATTACCCAATGATCCATGTTGAAATGACCTGGTGTGCCCAGTGAGTTGTGAGCTTGATAATGTTTTATTTTGACATTACAAGCTCATGGTGTATTGTTAAAACATGAAATTGTGTTCTGTAATGATTTAATAATGATATTATATGTGTAAAACCACCTTTTTCATGCATTTCATTGGTCTTTTAAGTAGCGCATGAATCACAAGAACCCATCACTATTGGTTTGATTTGTTTTGAAAATGAATGGAATACAGTGTGACTGCTTCCCTCATCATTAGTCATGGTACATAACCAAAGTTCATTCATCTATTAGAACAGTATTCCACAATAAATGTCCACCTTTGTGTCAACTCACTAATTCCATCATTTATCAATGACTTACCCATAGGCCCACTGAGTCTAAGGGAACATTCAAAATGGCACCCCGTCCCCTATATAGTGCACCACTTGCCAAAAGTAGTGCACTAAATAGGGTGTGATTTCAGACTCAGACTAGGACCTGACTCTTCCTCCCAAAAAATTGTAAAGGCTTTTAATTTTCCCAGTCTCTAGAACTTCAAAGGCCGGCAAGTCCACAATCCTTCAAGTGCTCTCCGAGATTCTCATTCTTTCATTTCGACGGCCCCCTTCAATAAATATGTTCAATTGCCCTCTTTTCAAACAGATTCGTTTTCCCATGTATTTATTTTAAATGAACATTATTAGCTGGCCTGGCAAGAAAAGGTTATTATGCTAATCCCGAGGAATCGCAGGCGTTTTCATTTAATGCCTACTTACGGGCCATTCTTTAACGACTTTTTGCCTCACAGTCTTAGCAAATTAGCTCTGCGCCCCCAGACTCCTCCGCGCTTATAATTTTATTGGAACGAGAAACCCTTTTCGCTTTGATCCCAGACTGCGTTTTTGAATCTGCTGGTTGTGTATTCGAACATCAATGGAGACACAGTCGCGAGCGCCCGCTTTCATTATTATTTTTTTCCACAGAGATAAAACGAACAACAGAGGGAGGGGAGGGGACAAGGCGGGGAACGGGAGATGAGAGGAGGATGGTGGATGACTGTCCCGGACAAGGCCTAGACATGAGGAGATGTGGTTCATACACATGGAGTCATGTCTTTATCAGATAGTTTGTCCTCCTTCTTATTGAAATAGCTGACCTCAGACTCCCTCGTTTCCTCCTCATATAGATCCTTTTCTTTGCGGGTCTTATCTCTCTCCGAGTTTTGCTGGTCATACAGACAGAGCCGTCTGTGTCTGGGGCTTTCATATCTGGCAGCGTGAGTTACTGCTTCATCCTCAGCTCTCCCTTCAGCCCACGGTCCTCAATGCCAGTGGCTTGGCTCACAAGTCAGCGGTTCCAAGGCTTTGCTACACCCCCAAGGCCTGCAGACCAGGTGTACTCCCCTAGTGGATCAAATGAGTGAGCCTGGAATCCAAGCTATTACTCTAAATGTCTGGGAGTACACACAGACAATGGAGGTCAGGTAACAGCTAGATTTAAGGAACATAGACCTACCTACACTTTGACGATCACTCTACTAATACCCTCGTCCACTTTATTTGACCATAGGTTTAGCATGTGTGATTTCCCAGTAAAAACCCAACGTTTGGCCATTAGTTTGTTTTGACGAAATGTGCACACGAAGTGGTTCACCTTCACCCCCCCACCCCCCACCGTCCATCCTGTCCACTCCTAGTGTGGCACCCCATGGGCAGTGATGGTGGGGAGTGTGGATGAAGGCATCCCACCAAAGTATAATGAGTAGGGGGCCGCTTTGATTTTTTCCAACGCTTTCATCTTCAGACAGGGCTCTCCACTGATAGTCTCCTCTCTCACTCTCTCGCTTTCTTTCTCTCTCTCCTTCTCGTTTCTCTTCTTGCCTTGATGTGGGGTGGTAAAGGGAGAGAGTGAGTCTCTAATATGGTCCCCTGTTCTTTAGCAGTTACTGCCACGTTTAAATCACATCTATCCTAACCCCGGTTCTTTTAGTTGGGGTACTATCATAAGTCCACAGGAACAAATGTGATCTGTTTCATGTTGGCATGGCAGTCTGTTTTTGCCTGTGAGCTCAAAATCATTCAGAATTTTTTTTTAAAGGCTAATTTGAGGAAACAAAATAGTTTTGCAGTTTTTGACAGCATAGCGAGACACTTTGAGGCTCACGATTCTGCAAGATTCCCTTATGAAAAAAGATTGCCATCAGAGTTCAGTATAACTGCAGTTAGAGTGCAGTATATTTACAGTATGCTGCAAATACTATGTCTAAAATAACATCGTTTTTTTATGGCAGTAATTTTGCAGTATAACTGCAGTTCAACTGTAGTATACTGCAGTTATTCTGCAATTACTGAGTCCAAAATACCACAGTCAACTGCAGTTACTGCACTTTTACTGCAGTTTCAAAACTACAATCTTCTTTGTAACGGTTTGGACAAAAAAATAAGAAAAACTTAAAAGGAAAGCGAGAGAGAAAACATTTGCTCTTTTTACAATTCTTGCACCCTCTGTCTCGTTCTAATCCCCCATTGTTTCAGACCCAAAGAGAGGGACAAAGGAGTCGACGATCAAAACAAATCACTATCAAGCTATCAAACGAGCGCCACCCCGCTCTGATTCCCCAACGCAGACTGCGGGAGAGTGAGAGAGAGCAAGGAAAGAGACCAAGAAGAGAGTTGAAGTCAGACGGGTCGCATATTGTTTCCAGTCGCTTTGATGCGGAACTTAAAACGCCGCCCCCCAAAAAAAAATCTAACGACTCGTGGATGAAGAAGAAGGAGAAGAAAGAAGAAGAAAACGAATTGAAAACATGCTAGCGCACCCTCACTTATGTGAGGCTGGCTTTTGTTTCATTCGTGTACCGGACGATAACCTTATTACGCCTGATCTGAAATGAAACCCGTGGACTGCTTGGCGCTTTGCTTTGAAGCCTCGACTGTCTCTTTCCTGTTTTGTGCTGCGAACCCAGGTTGTGGTGCGGAGATAAAACACTTCTGAAGGATATTAAAGACTTGAAAGTCCCTTGGCTATTCACTGGCACATATTTGATGCTGTTCTTTGCACTCATGGCTAAATTAGCATATCGCGTTCAAAGGGCCCCCCTCTGACGAACGTAATCCTTTTACCATCGAGTGTTTGCTAAAAGTCACAAGTGATAGAAGTGCACTGTGTTCGCCAGTGACACATGAAAGTAACCATAACCCCGATTAGCGATGATGACTCAAGTTTATTTTTTCCTCTCCTCGCCTCTGTTCCCTTTCCTCTCCATCATCATAATCAGCACCTTTTCTCCCCTCTCACTTTGTTGTTGTTGTAGTCTTTCATTTTGCGGCACACATCAGTCCCTTTTTTCATAGTCGTCTTTCGAGGGAGGAGCCGCGGCGGTGAGACGGCGTAACCTCTGCTCAACATCGACCTTTACTAAAACGCCCCGATTTTTAAACGTACTTCATCGACCTGTTTGGATCCTTCTCCTCCTTCCCTGTCCATCTCCCCTTTGGATTCAGGTCGCGTGCCTCCGAGGACACGAGGGCGCCGAACATGCGGCGGGCAAGACGTGCCTGAGTTCCAACGGAAGACGAAGCCGAAGATGCAGAGTTAAACTGCGAGGCACATCCTCTCAGTGTCGTCATGGTGCTGCGGAGTACATCGACACAACAGTGGGTGACAGGCCCCACTTGTGACCTGTTATTTAGCCCCTCTCCCGATTTGATCGCTAGCGTGAGTGACGACCATGCAGATTAGACTCTCGCGCTAGCGTCAGCGTCGCTATCGCTAGCCCCATTTTGTATTGTTTTCGGTGACAGTTCATCGTTTCCGATGTGATAATCCTCTGAAATGTCGATATTGTCGGTCAGATCAATAATTGAGGTGTGTGTTTAAACAATGCAAACACGAGTCGACCGAACAGCATGTTCAGGCATCCTCTGAACTGTGCATGCGCCACCTGGTATGTTGTGGCGACAGTGACATTTAGGTCGTCAGGTGTTGGGCAGCAGAGGATCTCAGATCCGTATTGACTCTCATGGCTGTGTTGTGCGGAACTGGCTCTTTGCAGTAAAGGCAGTGTGAGTCAGACTGACAAGCGGCAGGGGCTGGAACCTGAGGATCGGGGGGGGGGGGTTAATGGTATGGGGGCTTGGGTGGAACGGAGGGGGGTCGCGAGAGGGTGTTGAAAGGAGGCCTTAGGGCTCTCTCCCTTCCTCCCTTCCTCTCTTTCTTCGATGAAAGAGAGCTACGGACAGTGGCAGGGCAATAGGGTGGAAAAGTTACGTGCCACCCTGGAAGGGCTGATGAGAAGCAGACACTTTTTGATACTCTGATGCCCACAACTACTCATTCCCACTCCAACACTTGCACAACCCCTAAGTAGTAATAGCAGTGTCTTAGTACAACACTCTGACCAGTGTTCTTAGGTCCGTCAGATAACTGTGAAGCATTCTAAAGTGTCACTGTTAGTGTGGTGAAGGGTTTGGGGATTTCACCTCGGTGACAACGTGTATTCTGTTTGTCTGGTTTCTATTTGCAGGGCTCCAGGTACTTCCCTGAGTCCCACTCTCTCCATCAAAAAGAGGCGAAAACATTATTCCAGGTACTTCCCTGAGTCCACTCTCTCTCCATCAAAAAGAGGCAAAAACATTATTCTAGGTACTTCATGAGAGGAATTATCCCGGAGAGGTTTGAGGGACCCAGAATACAGGCTTAATCCCATTTGATTCCCAACTCCAACCCCGTTCCTTTTCACCTTAACCACTCGGCCGTGCAATTGTTCACATGGAGAGAGAGAGAGACCCTGTTCATAATTAGTCGAGAACCTCTATGATGAATAGAATTAGCATCATCTTTGTCCTCTCACCAGAAATATAGGCCTAATTATCTGCATGTCCAAGGGAGGCCCTGTACACAAGGCAAGAGGAGGTAGCAAGCCAGCTCTGTATTCCGGGACCTTCTGCTGCCCCCAAACAAACGCCGCCACCGGTAAAGATGAAAAAGAGAGGTACTTGTGGACGAAACGGGGCCAAAGTCTGAAGTGCTAATTGAAGTTCTGACTGCAGATGGGTCTTGTTAATGTTCCACCACAGGTCACGACGTAACCCCCCGGCCCTTTGTGCCGTTTTAGGGAGAGGGTGGGGGGGGTGTAAGAGGGGGCGCCCCCAGATGAAAGTGAGTACCCCTCCACCGGGTGCCCGTGCGCCAGCCTCCGCCTAGCCCTCTGATTAAAATGCTAATGTGCCTCCATTGTGCTTTGATGTCTGGCTAACAATGACGCTTGGTGATGGTGGCGGTGGCGGGGTTTGGGTTAGCGCAAGACGATGTCATTATTTATTTGTCACCCTGCGCTGATGCCCAGCTGAGCGCAGTGACAGTCCGAATCAATCATGTCAAAAGCCTGCGCTACCTTAATTAGCTTCCCATGGCGGCTCCCTCCGTAGCACCGTAGCCGGTGAGAAAGAGGGACCAGGAGAAAGGGAGGCAGAATATTCTTCATCGAGAGGTGTCATGACAAAAAAAGAGGTACAAACCCGTTCAACCGAGCTCCTGAACTGAGCCAACGAGTAGTTACACAAATCTCCACCAAACAACAGTTGAACACACACGGACAGGCACTGCACGCATGCTCAAATCCTGGTTGAGATTTGATTTCTACAATGACAACCTCTCCTTTTTTTTTAAAAGTCGTGTTGTGACATGTATTGAGGGAGGGGAGACACTCCGTCACTCCTCCATGGCTGTCACTAAAATGGCTGAGCGATGGTAGCGCTGTGTAACAATTGACTTGTTCTGAGCACTTCATGTTGAGGCTTCATCCGTCGAGTGTTTGCCACAAAACATCACCCAGCCTTACCTGACATGAAAGCAAGAGAGTGAGTGGTGTGCATACAGGGCATTTACTTATTTGATATCTATTTCCCAGCACTGCTCCTGATATCCATTGAGTAGTTATGCCTCGACACTGATCTCAGCTCAGTTCTGCGTCTTTCCCCCTGATGGTGAAGGCTGCGCTGTGATTCGTGTAAGCTGATATCCTACCCTACTTCTTTCTACCGTGGGTGTTTTCAAGGATCGACGTTAAGGCCTGGCGTGATTGCCAGGGGTAAGTCAGCTGAACAAGAAGGGTGTGTTCTGTGGTTGACTGATTGCACCGTCTTATCGCACATATCAAGTTCATGTCGAAGGTGAATCGAATTGCAATCAGATGGCATATGTCAATAGACCTAATGCGTGCAATAGCAGAGGAGAGAGAGGGAGAGCAACAAAGGAACAGGGTGTCACAGGGGGGGGGGGGTTTGTTACCACAGTGCTACGCCGTCCATTTGGTATAATAGCATAATCAACGCAACAACCCACAATCCATCTCTCTCATAGCAACACAACAGTCGTGGCCTTATGCCTATATGATAGTATTGTGTGTGTTGTTTTTGGTTGTTGTTGTGTGTCTTTACATTGAGTCGTCGTGACCTGGGTTCGACTGTGTGCTTACCGTGCTGTGGTACGTTGTTGTTTACTCACCTTTCATCAAGGTGGGACTGGCGTCTGCGAC
>NC_068452.1:7600714-7773214 GCF_023373465.1 Oncorhynchus keta | reverse complement strand
ACAAGGTCTCCACATGCCTCTTCCATTGCTTGCAGAAGAGGCAGGCGGGCATGTGGTTGGCGGTCATACACTTTCCAACGCCAAGCCAAAAATAATTCCTTTAATTGGATTGAGAAATGGGGCGAAAGGGGGCAAGTATACAACTGTGAAGTTATTGTGGTTGGTGAACCAGTCCCTGACCAGAGCAGCCCGGTGGGAACTAACATTATCCCAGATGTCAACAAACATGGGCTGCTCTGGTCCGTCCTGTACAACTGCATTATGTAGTGCATCCAGAAATATGATTATGTGTGCAGTATTGTAGGGACCGAGGGTGGCATGGTGATGGAGAACTCCTTGCAGACATGGGGATATTTCCCCCACGCTGCACAGGGACATTCACAACGGCCCTTAGTTCCATAACATTTCGGCCTCGACGCCTGGCTTTAGCTACATTTGGACACAATCTACCTCCATTACATTACATGGCCAATAGGACACAATCTACCTCCATTACTGTGTAACAGTATAGTACAGTGAAACTTACTTGCACGTCGTCATAGCGAAGCTCTTTGACTCTAACACTTGTTCCTCTCAAATGGAACCGTGGACAGCGGCTTCATCGTACGTTGGCGTTGACAAAAGAAGCGTCGACATACTGACACGGTTGATTATTATGGAATGTTGTGTGGTCTGCGCTGAGTTTTCTCTCGTAGTTGATGTTGGCGGATGGGGTTGTTCCTGTTCATGGGTGAACAGACTTTGCCGTCATCTGGCAGTTCTGTAGAAAAAAACAAGAATGTGATGTTATTTTATATATACTGTACCGTCATACTGTACACAGTAACCTAAACTGTGTTACATGTACTTCACAGCACTATACCACTTTGTTTTGAGGAGCATAGACCTAATATTGTAGGACTACATTGTACTGTACTGTACTGTGATGCAGAATGGTTCTTTTGTTCTTGTTTTTGTCCTCGTCCTCCTCTCTCTTCCTCTTCCCCTCGCTCTCACTGCCTCCATGTTTACATAGTTCTCACTAAAGAGGTGATCTTACCTGAGGTCTATTTGTAGTGCTGAGGCTCAGACTAATTGGTGTTCAATTACTGTAGAAGTGTTTTGTGTGTGTGTGTGTGTGTGTGTGTGTGTGCGTGTGTGTGTGTGTTGCCAATTTCAGGTATGTTTTTGCATTTTGAATAGAAGTGTTTTCCCGATGATCGCAAGAGATTTCATTCTTGAGCCGAGTGTCTAATGTAAGAAACGACATGTAGTGTGTTGCAGAATTGCAAAGCAAAGTGCAAAGCAGAAAATGTGTCCGTACTTTTGGTGCCTTTTTGTTTAAGGCCCGGTTACAAAAGATCAGGTTTTGATGCTTTTGTCTACGCATTCACTTTCAGTATGTATGCAATCAGCAAAAACGGTACATTTTACATTTAGGTCAATGGGAGATTTGCACAAACGTTCAGGTGGTGCGCCTGCTTCCCAAGTTAGGTTTCAGCCTTATGTAGACCCGTATACATGATGAGAGCGCCTCAGTACAAGTCTGAAATGAGTGACACTGAGACTAGACTGAGACAGAGGAAACGCACAGATCCATTTCACTGAGTGTTATTTGCTACAAGCAGTGGGAGACATCTTACCAGGAGGAGGTCCCACTCATTTTGAGCTTGTCTCTCTCACTACAGAGGAACGGATAGTGCTACCGCCTTGCAGCATTGTGAGAGTGGTGAAACACACAGGGGTTATGACAGAAACCATTACACTTACTGTAGATTACAGACACTGATTAGCGTGGCAGGGAAGTTAGAGGAGGGGAAGGCATCCTGGGCTTTCGCGTCTTTCGTCGCCAAATTATGACAGGTGCGCAACACGAAGACGAGGACTTGGAAGAGGAGGAGGAGGTGTGCTGACGATATGACTAAAGTAAATTGCATCAGACACTGAGGAGTCAGCGGGAACCTCCGACAGCATCTCTTTCCTGTGTCTCTCTCTTTCTCTCGGTCGCTCGATTCTCTTGCTCTCTCCCCCCCTCTCTCTGCTCAGTTCAGAAAGACGAAGCCACCTTCCTTTATTCGGAGAGAAAGCTGTTCCTGTCTCAAACTCCTCACACATGAAACGCTAACTGTATGTAAATGTCGTCTTTGATTCTGTTTAATATATCCGGGGTACAAGGTATCAGAATAAAAGAGCCTTTTTCTCTTTACCCATAAAGCACTGAAGTGCACGGGACAGTGGCTCCCCTGCTGCGAGGATAATGGGGAGAAATTGTTTTTTTTTTGCCATGAGATGAAACGATAAAGTAGAAGTGTGCTTCAATGCTTTATGCTTTTCAAAGTCACCCCCTCTCGTTTTTGGAGAGCGAATGAGAGAGAAAATTGTTGCGCCCTAATTGAATGATTGCTGATTGTCGGAGGCTCACCTTTGATGATTTTTTTTTTTTGCGTATGTAAATGAGAGCATGGGTAGAAGACGGGTATGTCAGGTTGTGTATTCAAAGTATGCTGGAAGTTAAACTATGTTAGAAGTGAAGTTTACATAGACTAAGGAATGGGTTGGAAGATCACGAGAGAAGTGTGTGTGTCTGCATATGTCATCGTGCATATTATCTGTGTGTGTGTGTCTGCGTGTATATTCCTCGACACAGTCTAAGTCAATGTGTGTGTCTGGGAGGACAAGGAGCTGTGGGATGAGAGGGTGAGAGGGGTTGTTAAAGCCGTCTGTTTTAAAAGGGAGCCGCAGCCGTGTGACCTATTCAGCCTGGCCGGGGCTTGGTTTACACACAGATCAAGGGGCTGGGCCTCCCATCTGTGGCTAGATGAGGAGAGGCTGTCATGGGCGTGCAGGGTGAGGAGGGTAAGGAGTGGAGGGTGAGGGGCTGCGGGTGTGGGGCGAGAGGGGTGGAGGATTAGGCTGAAGTCAATGGGCCTTGGAATATATCTGCCACCACCAAAGCAAAGCGCCATCTATGGATAGCACAGACTCAGGAAAAGCTATACAGTGTGTGTGTGTGTGTGTGTGTGTGTGTGTGTGTGTGTGTGTGTGTGTGTGTGTGTGTGTGTGCGTGTGCGCGTGCGTGCGCGTCTGTGTGGCTCCACCTCAAAACAAACTATGGATACACGTGTTACATACAAACCTCACCAAACAAGGCTTTTGCCCGTTTTGTAATGAACAACAATGTCATCTTTCTTCAGGATGACAGGGCTCTGTAAGAAACTCTTCCACTGAGGGGTATTCAGTTCATAACTCCCACAGACCATTTCAACACTGTCAGCCAATCACAATGGAGACCGCAGGGCATGTCTCACAATATCTCTCTTTTATTCATCTTTCTTTCTCTTCTTCCTCTCTCACACACACTTTCCACCACCAGCGTTGGCTTGGTGGTGTTTGATGCCACAGTATCATTGGCAGAGCCATGGACCACAGGAGTGGGAGAGGACCACACATGATTCAAATGTTGCCATAAAATGACCAAATATGAAGAGACGGGGTCGGTCAGTCTGCATTTTGATGATGTCATGGGGTCCATTCACAAAAGTCTCAATTCCTATTAAGTCGAACACACATCACTTTTAATGGGTGCTGGGCAGGGGAATGACAATGGAATAGAGCCACCACCACCACAGTCTCCTATAGGCACCATTTCTATTATTGTTTGCTTTCAACAATTACAATAAGTGAACTAAGAGTCTGGATAATATACAGCATGTGTCATTTAGAAAATGTTTTTCTCCAAAGTGACCTCCAATACAGTGTGTTGATACACTTTCAACATGTGTATGTGATCGTTGCGAGATTTGAACACACAACCTTCACATTGCTAGTGCCACGGTCTTACCAACTGATTCACAGAGAACGATTACTTCATTTCACGGGACTTGAGTTGAGCTTGGGTGAGCTGCTCATGTGTACAGTAGCTCACAGATATACTATGGTACCACCCCACAGTATTAGATATACTATGGTACCACCCCACACTAACAGATATACTATGATACCACCCCACAGTAACAGATATACTATGATACCACAGCACAGTAACAGATATACTATGATGCCACCCCACACTAACAGATATACTATAGTACCACCCCACACTAACAGATATACTATGATACCACCCCACAGTATCATATATACTATGATACCACCCCACAGTAATCAAATCAAATCAAATCAAATTGTATTTGTCACATACACATGGTTAGCAGATGTTAATGTGAGTGTAGCGAAATGCTTGTGCTTCTAGTTCCGACAATGCAGTAATAACCAACAAGTAATCTAACTAACAATTCCAAAACTACTGTCTTATACACAGTGTAAGGGGATAAAGAATATGTACATAAGGATAAATGAATGAGTGATGGTACAGAGCAGCATAGGCAAGATACAGTAGATGGTATCGAGTACAGTATATACATATGAGATGAGTATGTAAACAAAGTGGCATAGTTAAAGTGGCTAGTGATACATGTATTACATAAGGATGCAGTCGATGATATAGAGTACAGTATATACGTATGCATATGAGATGAATAATGTAGGGTAAGTAACATTATATAAGGTAGCATTGTTTAAAGTGGCTAGTGATATATTCCCATCAATTCCCATTATTAAAGTGGCTGGAGTTGAGTCAGTGTCAGTGTCAGTGTGTTGGCAGCAGCCACTCAATGTTAGTGGTGGCTGTTTAACAGTCTGATGGCCTTGAGATAGAAGCTGTTTTTTATATACTATAGTACCACCCCACAGTAACAGATATACTATGATACCCACCCCCCACAGTAACATATATATAATATGATACCCCCCCCACAGTAACATATATATACTATGATACCACCCCACAGTAACAGATATACTATGACCCCCCCAGTAACAGATATACTATGATACCACCCCACCGTAACATATTTACTATGATATCCCCCCAGTAACAGATGTACTACGGTACCCCCCTCCCACAGTAACAGATATACTATGATACCACCCCACCGTAACATATATACTATGATCCCCCCACAGTAACAGATATACTATGGTACCACCGCACAGTAACAGATATACTATGATACTCCCCACCCCCCACAGTAACATATATACTTTGGTACCCCCACCCCCCACAGTAACAGATATACTATGGTACCCCCCACAGTAACAGATATACTATGGTAACCCCCACCCCACAGTAACTTATATACTTTGGTACCACCCCCCACACACACACACACACACAGTAACATATATACTATGGTACCCCCCCCCCACACACACACACACACACAGCAACAGATATACTATGGTACCACCCCACAGTAACAGATATGCTATGATACCACCCCACAGTAACATATATACTGTGATACCCCCCCACCCCACAGTAACAGATATACTATGGTACCCCCCACACACAGCAACAGATATACTATGATACCCCCAGTAACAGATATACTATGGTACCCCCCCCCCCACACACACACACAGCAACAGATATACTATGGTACCACCCCACAGTAACAGATATACTATGATACCACCCCACGGTAACATATATACTATGATCCCCCAGTAACAGATGTACTACGGTGCCCCCCTCCCACAGTAACAGATATACTATGATACCACCCCACCGTAACATATATACTATGATATCCCCCCACGGTAACAGATATACTATGATACCACCCAACCGTAACATTTATACTATGATCCCCCACCCCACAGTAACAGATATTCTACGGTACCCCCCCCCACACAGTAACAGATATACTATGGTACCCCCCCACCCCCACAGTAACATATATACTATGGTACCCCCCACCCCACAGTAACATATATACTATGGTACCCCCCACCCCACAGTAACAGATATACAATGATACCACCCCACAGTAACAGATATACAATGATACCACCCCACACCCCACAGTAACAGATATACAATGGTACCACCCCACAGTAACAGATATACAATGGTACCACCCCACAGTATCAGATATACAATGATACCACCCCACAGTAACAGATATACTATGATACCACCCCACAGTAACATATATACTATGGTACCCCCACCCCACAGTAACATATATACTAGGATACCCCCCCACACACACACACACACAGCAACAGATATACTATGGTACCACCCCACAGTAACAGATATACTATGATACCACCCCACAGTAACATATATACTGTGATACCCCCCCCACACACACACAGTAGCAGATATACTTTGGTACCCCCCACCCCACAGTAACAGATATACTATGGTACCACCCACAGTAACAGATATAATATGGTCCCCCCACAGAAACAGATCTACGTTGGTACCCCCCACAGTAACAGATATACGTTGGTACCCCCACAGTAACAGATATACGTTGGTACCCCCACAGTAACAGATATACGTTGGTACCCTCCACAGTAAAGATATACGTTGGTACCCCCCACAGTAACAGATATACTATGGTACCCCCCACAGTAACAGATATATTATGGTACTCCCCACCCCCCACAGTAACATATATACTTTGGTACCCCCCCACCCCCTCAGTAACAGATATACTATGGTACCCCCTCCCCACAGTAACAGATACACTATGATACCCCCACAGCAACAGATAACTATGATACCCCCCACCCCACAGTAACATATATACTTTGGTACCCACCAACCCCCACAGTAACAGATATACTATGATACCCCCCACAGTAACAGATATACTATGGTACCCCCCTCCCCACAGTAACAGATACACTATGGTACCCCCCACAGTAACAGATATACTATGATACCCCCCACAGTAACAGATATACTATGGTACCCCCACCCCACAGTAACAGATATACTATGGTACCCCCCACACACAGCAACAGATATACTATGATACCCCCCCCCCAGTAACAGATATACTATACCCCACACACACACACACAGCAACAGATATACTATGGTACCACCCCACAGTAACAGATATACTATGATACCACCCCACGGTAACATATATACTATGATCCCCCAGTAACAGATGTACTACGGTACCCCCCTCCCACAGTAACAGATATACTATGATACCACCCCACCGTAACATATATACTATGATATCCCCCACGGTAACAGATATACTATGATACCACCCAACCGTAACATTTATACTATGATCCCCCACCCCACAGTAACAGATATTCTACGGTACCCCCCACACAGTAACAGATATACTATGGTACCCCCCACCCCCACAGTAACATATATACTATGGTACCCCCACCCCACAGTAACATATATACTATGGTACCCCCACCCCACAGTAACAGATATACAATGATACCACCCCACAGTAACAGATATACAATGATACCACCCCACACCCCACAGTAACAGATATACAATGGTACCACCCCACAGTAACAGATATACAATGGTACCACCCCACAGTATCAGATATACAATGACCACCCCACAGTAACAGATATACTATGATACCACCCCACAGTAACATATATACTATGGTACCCCCACCCCACAGTAACATATATACTAGGATACCCCCCCCACACACACACACACACAGCAACAGATATACTATGGTACCACCCCACAGTAACAGATATACTATGATACCACCCCACAGTAACATATATACTGTGATACCCCCACACACACACAGTAGCAGATATACTTTGGTACCCCCACCCCACAGTAACAGATATACTATGGTACCACCCCACAGTAACAGATATAATATGGTCCCCCCCACAGAAACAGATCTACGTTGGTACCCCCCACAGTAACAGATATACGTTGGTACCCCCACAGTAACAGATATACGTTGGTACCCCCCACAGTAACAGATATACGTTGGTACCCTCCACAGTAAAAGATATACGTTGGTACCCCCACAGTAACAGATATACTATGGTACCCCCCACAGTAACAGATATATTATGGTACTCCCCACCCCCCACAGTAACATATATACTTTGGTACCCCCACCCCCCTCAGTAACAGATATACTATGGTACCCCCTCCCCACAGTAACAGATACACTATGATACCCCCACAGCAACAGATATACTATGATACCCCCCACCCCACAGTAACATATATACTTTGGTACCCACCAACCCCCACAGTAACAGATATACTATGATACCCCCCACAGTAACAGATATACTATGGTACCCCCCCCCACAGTAACAGATACACTATGGTACCCCCCACAGTAACAGATATACTATGATACCCCCACAGTAACAGATATACTATGGTACCCCCACCCCCCACCCCACAGTAGCATATATACTATGATACACCCCCCCGCCCCCGTTTGTTGCCACACCAACAAAGACCGCGTGACTACACTGGCAATGATGATCCAGCTGGGCTTGACAGCAGAGCACACATGAAAGGAACGGAGGGATGGATGGAGTGTGGGAGAGGAGGGAGAGAACGAGGGATGAACAGAAACACACAGAAGGATCATGCTGTTCACAGCAGCAGGTGCAAGAGAGAGCAAAGGGACGGGGACAGGGGACGGGGGGTGAAGAGAGAAGTTTCATAGAAGAGGGGGGTAACATGTAACATTCATTGGCTACAACTACTACACCATCAAGTCCCAGAGAGAGAACCCCTGCATGGGTCGAAATCAAGCACACTCTGTTTGATGTAGAACCACTGAGGTTTTAGTTATAAACCCTTGAACTTGTGGTGGTATGCGGTGATGACATTCAATGTCCCAAAGGGTGGTGGTGGTTTAGAGTATCAAATATCTATATTTTTTTGTGGGGGTTGCCTTGCAGTGTTTTTAGTACAAAACCCTGGTTTATATGATGTTGAATGTAAAAGATGAGGCAGTGGACGCCACCAATGTTGCAAATTCACAACTGTTTCGTTTCCACAATATAAAATGGCTGCCGTTTGTCAGACTTGGATATTGAAGGAGCCGTTATCCATTACATCTACAATTAGTTTTGCCTACATACAGGCATTTCCTCTTTATGAAGTAATTTTCATTAGCTACTACTTTTCTCAGAACTTTTATGATATTTAGCCCTGCAAAGTAGAACAACGAGTGCTAACACTTTAGCCTATTCCACGGGGGGAACTGGTGCCCTGCGAAACATTGGAAAACATACCCAGTGATATGAAGCTAGAGAGGGAAGAAGAAATCAAATTACAGTAGATATCAGTCTGGAGGAGACAATTCTCTCTGAAAGACATGGCGTTGACAGACACCAGGAGAACAGGCAGGGGAGGATAGCTAAAGATCTTTCCCTTTGATGAGACATAACAATATCCAAATCCCCAACCGCCTCTTATTTAAGTTACTGAGGACTCTAAAAAGGGAAGTTCTCCAAAGTCGCTCAGAAGCTTGCGCTTTAGGTGAGGGGAGGGAAGGAGAGAAGAAGAAAAAAACGAAGATAATGTTTATGCATTAGATTTTCAAAGCGCTTTTTTTCTGCAAGGAAATTCTGATTCAAAGGTGTACTTCTTGCAGAAAGATCTGAGGGTTTTTCTCCCTCCCTGTTCTTGCTTGAGTGACAAAGTCTCTCTGTAGCTTAGCTGAGGCTTTGTATGCATATAGTTTCTGTGTGTGAGTATTATATATAGCTCTATCAACCACGCGGACTGAGTGATGCATAGCTCTATACATTATGGATGACCTTTTCAATAGGCAAACTACAATTTGCATGTGACACTAGAAGGAGCAGTAACACTAGTACGTGTGCTTGTTAGGATATTAGGTGAGGAGGTTCTACTCCCGTACCTAATAAATATCAGTACTGTAATCTTACTCATCTCAATACAACCTCTCACTTCACAATCTCATCACTTAGTCACCACCAACACAATATAAGACATCCAAGACATCACAAAACGATGTCACCACCATTGCAATGTAGCCCATCCATCAGAAATCTATGTCAATAGCATCACAAATGATGCCTGATATCAAAATACTATTTTTGATTTGTTTTATTTCACCTTTATTTAACCAGGTAGGCCAGTTGAGAACAAGTTCTCCTTTACAACTGCGACCTGACCAAGATAAAGCAAAGCAGTGCGACACAAACAACACAGAGATACACATGGAATAAACAATCATGCAGTCAATAATACAATAGAAAAGTTCTATATATAGTGTGTGCAAATGAGGTAGGATAAGGGAGGTAAGGCAATAAATAGGCCATAGTGGCAAGATAATTACAATATAGCAATTAAACACTGGACTGATAGATGTGCAGAAGATTAGTGTGAAAGTAGAGATACTGGGGTGGAAAGGAGCCAAATAAAATAAATAACAGTATGGGGGATGAGGTAGTTGGATGGGCTATTTACAGATGGGCTATGTACAGGTGCAGTGATCTGTGAGCTGGTGCTTAAAGTTAGTGAGGGAGATATGAGTCTCCAGCTTCAGTGATTTTCTGCAGTTCTTCCAGTCATTGGCAGCAGAGAACTGGAAGGAAAGGCTACGGGTGAGTGCAGCTATGGTGACCAGTGAGCTGAGATAAGATGGAGACTTCTAGATGACCTAGAGCCAGTGGGTTTGGCGACGAATATGAAGCGAGGGCCAGCCAACGAGAGCATACAGGTCGCAATGGTGGGTAGTATATGGGGCTTTAGTGACAAAATGGATGGAACTGTGATAGACTGCATCCAATTTGCTGAGTAGGGTGTTGGAGGCTATTTTGTAAATCGCTGAAGTTAAGGATTGGTAGGATAGTCAGTTTTACGGGGGTATGTTTGGCAGCATGAGTGAAGGAGGCTTTGTTGTGAAATAGGAAGCCAAATCTAGATTTAATTTTGGATTGGATATGCTTAATGTGAGTCTGCAGGAGAGTTTACAGTCTAGCCAGACACCTAGGTATTTGTAATTGTCCACATATTCTAAGTCAGAACCGTCCAGAGTAGTGATGCTGGACGGGCGGGCAGGTGTGGGCAGTGATCGGTTGAAGAGCATGCATTTAGTTTTACTTGCATTTAAGAGCAGTTGGAGGCCACGGAAGGAGAGTTGTATTGCATTGAAGCTCGTCTGGAGGTTAGTTAACACAGTGTCCAAATAAGGGCCAGAAGTATACAAAATGGTGTTGTCTGCGTATAGGTGGATCAGAGAATCACCCGCAGCAAGAGCGACATCATTGATGAATACAGAGAAAAGAGTCAGCCCGAGAATTTAACCCTGTGGCAACCCCATAGAGACTGCCAGAGGCCCTGACATCAGACGCCCTCCGGTTTGACACACTGAACTCTGTCTGAGAAGTAGTTGGTGAACCAGGCAAGGCAGTCATTTGAGAAACCAAGGCTGTTGAGTCCGCTGATAAGAATGCCGTGATTGACAGAGTTGAAGGCCTTGGCCAGGTCGATGAATACAGCTGCACAATATTGTATTTTATCGATGGCGGTTGTGATATCGTTTAGGACCTTGAGTGTGGCTGAGGTGCACCCATGACCAGCTCGGAAACCAGATTGCATAGCGGAGAAGGTACGGTGGGATTCAAAATGGTCGGTGATCTGTTTGTTCACTTGGCTTTCAAACACCTTAGAAAGGCAGGGTAGGATATATATAGGTCTGTTTGGGTTGAAAGTGTCTCCCCTTTGAAGAGGGGGATGACCGCGGCAGCTTTCCAATCTTTGGGGATCTCAGATGATACAAAAGAGAGATTGAACAGGCTAGTAATAGGGGTTGTAACAATTTTGGAGGATAATTTTAGAACGAGAGGGCCCAGATTGTCTAGCCCAGCTGATTTGTAGGGGTCCAGATTTTGCAGCTCTTTCAGAAAATAAGCTATCTGGATTTGGGTGAAAGAGAAATGGGGAGGCTTGGGAAAGTTGCTGTAGAGGGTGCAGGGCTGGTGACCGGGGTAGGGGTAGCCAGGTGGAAAGCAATGTCAGCCGTAGAAGAATGCTTATTGAAATTCTCAATTATCATGGATTTATCGGTGGTGACAGTGCTTCCTAGCCTCAGTGCAGTGGACACCTGGGAGGAGGTGCTCTTATTCTCCATGGACTTTACAGTGTCCCAGAACTGATGGTGAGGAAAGCACTTTTAAAGAATAACCAGACATCCTCTACTGTCGGAATGAGTTCCAAATCCTTTCAGGATACCCGGGCCAGGTCGATTAGAAAGCCCTGCTCGCTGAAGTGTTTTAGGGAGCGTTTGACAGTGATGAGGGGTGGACGTTTGACCGCAGACCCATTACGGACGCAGGCAATGAGGCAGTGATCGCTGAGATCCTGGTTGAAGACAGCAGAGGTGTATTTGGAGGGCAGGTTGGTTAGGATGATATCTATGAGGGTGCCCGTGTTTACGGATTTGGGGTTGTACCCGGTGGGTTCATTGATCATTTGTGTGAGATTGAAGGCATCAAGCTTAGATTGTAGGATGGCCGGGGGTGTTAAGCATGTCCCAGTTTATGTCACCTAACAGCACGAGCTCTGAAGATAGATGAGGGGGACAATCAATTCACATATGGTGTCCAGGGCACAGCTTAGGGCAGAAAGTGGTCTATAGCAAGCAACAACGGTGAGAGACTTGTTTCTGGAAATGTGGATTTTTAAAAGTAGAAGTTCAACTTGTTTGGGCACAGACCTGGATAGTAAGACAAAACTCTGCAGGCTATCTCTGCAGTAGATTGCAACTCCACCCCCTTTGGAAGTTCTATCTTGTCGGAAAATGTTATAGTTAGGGATGTAAATGTCAGGGTTTTTGGTGGTCTTCCAAAGCCAGGATTCAGACACGGCTAGGACATCCAGGTTGGCAGAGTGTGCTAAAGCAGTGAATAAAACAAACTTAGGGAGGAGGCTTCTAATGTTAACATGCATGAAACCAAGGCTTTTACGGTTACAGAAGTCAACAAATGAGAGTGCCTGTGGAATGGAAGTGGAGCTAGACACTGCAGGGCCTGGGTTAACCTCTACATCACCAGAGGAACAGAGGAGGAGTAGGATAAGGGTACGGCTAAAGGCTAGAAGAACTGGTTGTCTAGTACATTCGGAACAGAGAGTAAAAGGAGCAGGTTTCTGAGCACCGTAGAATAGATTCAAGGCACCATGTACAGACAAAGGTATGGTAGGATGTGAATACAGTGGAGGTAAACCTATGCATTGAGTGACGATGAGAGAGATATTGTCTCTTGAAACATAATTTAAACCAGGTGAGGTCACCGGCATGTGTGGGAGGTGGAACTAAAGGGTTAGCTAAGGCGTATTGAGCAGGGCTAGAGGCTCTACAATGAAATAAGGCAATAATTACTAAACAAAACAGCAATGGACAAGGCATATTGAGATTAGGGAGAGGAATGCGTAGCTGAGTGATCATTGGGTCCAGTGAGTAGCTAGGCAAGCTGGAGACATGGCAATTCAGACAGCTAGTGGGCCGGGGATAGCAGGCTAGCAGAAGGGCCTTAGAGGAACATCACGATGGAAGAAGTCAGTTGTAGCCCCTTCATGCGGTTACGTCGGCAGAACAATTGTGATGGATCAGCAAGGCTGCGTGTAATAGAAGGTTCCAGACCAATTGGCAAAATCGGGAGAGTAGCCCCAAAAAATTGGCTGATGGACTTCTTCAGCTAACAGTCCGGTGTGCTCTAGACAGCTAGCGGGCTGCGGAGAGCAGGCTAGCAGATGGGCATTCAGGGGACGTCGCGACGGGGCAGCCAATTGAAAAAAAAACCTTGGGCGGAATACGTCGGTAGTCCAGTCGTAAAGGATCGGCGGGGCTCCGTTTCGGCAATTAAAGGGGTCCAGGCCAATTGGCAAAATAGGCATTGTAGCCCAAGGAGTAGCTGATGGACCTCTTCAGCTAGCTGGGAGATCGGTCTAGCATAGGCTAGCTCGCTGCGATGATCCAGGTGAAGAGGTTCAGAGCTTGCGTAGGAATCTGGGCATATGGAGAATAAGAAGTCCGATACACTCTGGGTTGAATGGCATTGTGCAGACTGGCAGGAGTTGTCCGGGCTAAAGGTTAGCTGATGACCGCTAGCAGTGGCTAGCCGGCTAGCTTCTGTTGGGGGTTCCGGTTCTGAAGTAAAGAAAATAGCAGATCCATACCACATTGGGTGAGGCGGGTTGCAGGAGAGTATGTTAAAGTTGGAGTTAAGAAAAAGATTTAAAAAATATATGCGAAGAAAATAATATAATAAGATATATACACGGGACATGACAAGACGAAGACAAAAGACTCCTGACTGCTATGCCATCACAATGTCACCACCAGAACAACATATCACTTTCACTGTATTACCATCACATCATAATACAGCCACCATATAAGTCTAATATCTCTGCTCCCTATTCCAAGCCATTTCCATCAATACTCCATGATGTGTGGCTTCTGCTAAGTAAAAGTCTTAACTTCGAGACTTCAAGAGGTTGAGAGGACTTTAAAACGGCTGCAAGAACAAGCGACGCGAGAGCACGCATAGTGCTGAGCACAGCTACAATACATACAGTATGTGTGATTAAATATTCAAATGAGCTCCTTTAGAATCAATGGAAGGCTTTGAGGGCCCCTAATGAGGACGATGTGTGAAGTTAAACATTCGGAGTCGCTTGAAGTGCCACCATGGAAGAAAGCAAGACCCGAGAAAGGAGGGGAGGAAAAGGGAACGATTCGCGGCTTTGATGCAGGGATTTCACCGTGGGGCAATGGCTTTCTGGCTCCGCTCGGGATCCGGAGATGCTACGGAGCTGGGATGTTAGCGACGTTCCCCAAGACACCGTTTCTAGCAATCCCTCGCCAACACTCTGGGAGAAATGAGGAAGAAGAAGGGAACGAGGCAGAAGGAGATGGAACAGAGAGAAAAGAAAGGAAGAGAAATACAAAAAAATAAATGTAGTGGTTCGTGAGGAAGAGAAAAAGAACAGGGATGTGATGTGGAAAATTAAGGGATAGAAAAGGGGCAACGAAAAAGAAGACAGGAAAGGGCACCTTTTCCCGCTCATCCCTATATCCCTCCCATACTCACGAGAAGGACGTTGGCCAGGGTGGGCTTGGGAGAGGGACAGAGGGAGAGAAGTATGCGCACACACACACACACACACACACACACACACACACACACACACACACACACACACACACACACACACACACACACACACACACACACACACACACACACACACACACACAGAGACTGGGGCTGTGCTATACTTCTATCTCTCCAAAGCAGTGGGAGACGAGTGGCACGACGAACATGCCCACCATTAAAAGCCAGAGAGTACTGAAGAGGCCTGTTGAAAAGAAACCTGTGCGTTTATGATGTAATTAAATGTTGTTCCACTCCTTTATTCATCCCTTTTCCATTTTGATGTGCTTTGAAATGTCATATACACATCCAATTTAACCGACACAGAGGCTTTCTTTTGCCCCCTTTTAACATGTGTAAAAAGATTTGGCTGCATATTTGCCCTTGTTTTTCCAATCCGATCGTCACTGTTGAAATATTTGAACCGCGCGTGCATGGAGTCACAGTACAAGTCAAACGTTTGGACACACCTACTCATTCAATTGTTTTTCTTTATTTTTACTATTTTCTACATTGTAGAATAATAGTGAAGACATCGAAACGATGGAATAACACAGGTGGAATCATGTAGTTACACAAAAAGTGTTAATTAACAAATGAAAATATGTTTTATAGTTTAGTTTCTTCAAAGTAGCCACTCTTTGCCTTGATGACAGCTTTGCACACTGGTTTACCTGAAATACTTTTCCAACCGTCTTGAAGGAGTTCCCACATATGCTGAGTACTTGTTGGCTGCTTTTCCAACTCAGATGATTGTGGGGGCCAGGTCATCTGATGCATCACTCTCCTCCTTGGTCAAATAGCCCTTACGCAGCCTGGAGGTGTGTTGTGTCATTGTCCTGTTGAAAAACAAATGATAGTCTCACTAAGCGCAAACCAGATGGGATGGCATATCGCTACAGAATGCGAGCCATGCTAGTTAAGTGTGCCTTGAATTCTAAATAAACCACTGACAGTGTCACCAGCAAAGCAACCCCACACCATCACACCTCCTCCATGCTTCACGGTGGGAACCACACAAGCAGAGATCATCTGTTCACCTACTCTGTGTCTCACAAAGACACAGCGGTTGGAACCAAATATCTCAAATCTGGACTCATCAGACCAAAGGACAGATTTCCACTGGTCTAATGTCCATTGCTCATGTTTCTTTGCCAAAACAAGTCTCTTCTTATTATTGGTGTCCTTTAGTAGTGGTTTCTATGCAGCAATTTGACCATGAAGGCCTGATCCACGCAGTCTCCTCTGAACAGCTGGTGCTGAGATGTGTCTGTTACTTGAACTCTGTAAAGCATTTATTTGGGCTGCAATCGGCATTTAATTGCCCATTTCTGAGGCTGGTAACTCTAATGATCTTATCCTCTGCAGCAGAGGTAACTCTGGGTCTTCCTTTCCTGTGGCGGTCCTTGTGAGAGCCAGTTTCATCATAGCGCTTGATGGTTTTTGCGACTGCTTTCAAAGTTCTTTACATTTTCTGGATTGTCTTAAAGTAATGATGGACTGTTGTTTCTCTTTGCTTATTTGAGCTGTTCTCGTTTATAGGATGGCCTGGATGACCTGTCTGACTGTCGGCCGAGACAACGTCACTCTAACCCGCCTGACACACTCTGACCCCTGACCCCCCTTTGCCGCGATGAAAGACGAGGGGATGCCGTGACGTCTATTTATTCTTCCTCTCCAATCTCTGGATTTATGTGGAAGAAGAGAGGGAGGAGGTGTGGAGGGGAGGGGTGAAGGGGGTTCAAAGCTTCCAGCTGGAGGCAGCAGTGGCTGAAGGAGGAGCGAGGGTGGAGGGCTGGAAGGGTGGAATGATAGAGGGGGGTATATAGAGGGCGAGATTGGGGTGTGGTGGAGACAGCTGGATCGTGACCGTGGTTCACACGCTTCTGGACCTGATACCCACTTGTCAGGGCCCCCTCCCTCCCCTCCAACCGACCCCTCTACAATGCCTGAATAAAGCTACTGTGACAACCACAAGGGCCACTGGCTGTGAACATGGCCCCAACAAACACACACATAGAGTGAACACATGCATACCACGAGTGGACATTTCTGATTTCTGGTGAGCTCATTCGCACAGCATGGAGTTCTGCACCGCAACAATGTTGTAAGGAAACTTACAGCATTATGTTTCATACTGTTGACTGGGTGTAAGGATACAGATTGATGCTTACTGGATGAACATTGAGTGGAGATTTGTGATCTTGTGAAGAAAAAAAAGGCATGGTGACAGGAATGTGCGTCTGTCTGTCTACAAATATGAGGCTTCAAAGTGAAACAAATGTCACAAACTTCAAAGGAGTTTTGAAAGTGATGGCATTTGGAGAATGTGGATTTCACATGCTTCACTACTTGACAACAGAGGGCTAGTGCGCCATTTTAGAGCTTCAAGAGAATTAAGTATTACAAAGCAATTTTGTGGACTCTTCTGTTAGAAGAGTGTTGATGATTAATTCAGTGGAATAAAGTGTCTCAACCCTGACATTAGTATTAGCAGTTAAACCATCAAAAATCGCAGTTCAGGAGAGGAAAAAGAAATGCGTCAAGTGAGGTTCATGGAAGTGTCTGTTTGATAATGAGGTCTTAAAGCTGACTCACTCAAAAGGCGGCCATTTTGTTTCTGGGTTCAAATCAGGGTTCCAGATGGTGACAAAGAAACCCAACACACATTTAGAACACGTTCAGGGCCTACAGCTGGTCCCAAGACTCATCCGTTTTCTACAGCCATCTTTGAACAGAATTAGATCGACCAATTGTTATGTTTACCTTTGACCTCTCGTTGCGTTTGTGCGTGCCAACAGAGCCCTTGTGCACGATGCACTTCCCATCTCCTAAACTGTCAGTCATATTAGAGAGTGTGAGGATTCTTAATCTGTCCAATCCCTCCATTTCAATAACGTCTCGCTTGCCCCCTAGGGCTGGACATCATGTGCGTATTGTGAGGTGATACTCTCCAAACAGTGCTGCACTGTAAACACTTTGGGATTGAGATATTTATTACAGCTTCCCCTAAACACCCCCTCCTTCAGAGGACAGCCTATAGATTGAAAGATATGCTTTGTGTCTCATCCCTTCACTCTCAGGCCCAGCAAGACACACACAGTGTGTTGTTGTGTGTTTTGTGACTGTTGTCGTGCCCATCCTTCATGATTGAGACTTAATAAAGCCTAATCCCTGCCACGTTGTCCTCTCTCCGTTCGCTCGCTCCCGCTGGCCAGAGTGTCTTGAGTGTTACTGTAGTTTGCAGAGAGAAACCGTCTCAAACCGGCCGTGGCGCACTAGTCCACGGCACACATGAGGGGGGGAACACAGCTCCCCCGGTTCACCGTCACACTCGCTAGATCTCGCCCCCCTTTCTTCCTTCCGAACAAGAGAAGAAAAGGCCTTCAGAAATAATGGGAATACAAGTATTTCTCTCTCCCTCAGACACAACAGCAGTTCGCCCAAGCATTGTTTTTTTTTCTCTCTCTCTCTCTTTTCAGTGAAGAAAAAACAACAAAAAACGAGGATTTGTCGCAGCACCTGGCGACGCGCGACTGCTCTTTGATCACTTGTCGAGCCAAATTCCGCCTCTGGATTAATGCGAACAAATGTAGCTTTTTTGAGACACATACAGTGGGGAGAACAAGTATTTGATAACCTGCAAATCGGCAGTGTTTCCTACTTACAAAGCATGTAGAGGTCTGTAATTTTTTTATCATAGGTACACTTCAACTGTGAGAGACGGAATCTAAAACAAAAATCCAGAAAATCACATTGTATGATTATTAAGTAATTAATTTGCATTTTATTGCATGACATAAGTATTTGATACATCAGAAAAGCAGATCTTAATATTTGGTACAGAAACCTTGGTTTGCAATTACAGAGATCATATGCTTCCTGTAGTTCTTGACCAGGTTTGCACACACTGCAGCAGGGATTTTGGCCCACTCCTACATACAGACATTCTCCAGATCCTTCAGGTTTCGGGGCTGTCGATGGGCAATACAGACTTTCAGCTCCCTCCAAAGATTTTCTATTGGGTTCAGGTCTGGAGACTGGCTAGGCCACTCCAGAACCTTGAGATGCTTCTTACGGAGCCACTCCTTAGTTGCCCTGGCTGTGTGTTTCAGGTCGTTGTCATGCTGGAAGACCCAGCCACGACCCATCTTCAATGCTCTTACTGAGGGAAGGAGGTTGTTGGCCAAGATCTCGCGATACATGACCCCATCCATCCTCCCCTCAATACGGTGCAGTCGTCCTGTCCCCAAAGAATGATGTTTCCACCTCCATGCTTCACGGTTGGGATGGTGTTCTTGGGGTTGTACTCATCCTTCTTCTTCCTCCAAACACGGCGAGTGGAGTTTAGAACAAAAAGCTCTATTCTTGTCTCATCAGAACACATGACCATCTCCCATTCCTCCTCTGGATCATCCAGATGGTCATTGGCAAACTTCAGACGGGCCTGGACATGCGCTGGCTTGAGCAGGGGGACCTTCCACGGTAGGTAATTGACTAATTCATGATTGGACTCCTACGTCTGAATCAGTCCCTGATTGGAGGATAATAATGAAAATCAGCTGTATTTCTGACCTTGATGTCCAAATTTGAGAAAGTGTCACTAGCTCCTTTTGTCATTTAGAAGTGGAAGAAGTGAGAGGACCAGAAGTAAAGGGTGAGTGTGAAGGAGAGAAGGAAAGCGAGAGGGGTAGAAAGGCAGATATCAGGGCCCTGTTCTGTGGTGGACAAAGTACCCAATTGTCATCATTGAATAAAAGTAAAGATACCTTAATAGAAAATGACTCAAGCAAAAGTGAAAGTCACCCAGTAAAATATTACTTGAGGGAAAGTCTAAGTATTTGTTTTTACATTTAGTTAAGTATCAAAAGTAAACCGAATTGTTAAAATATATTTCAGCATCAAAAGTAAAAGTATAAATCATTTAAAAATCCTTATATTAAGCAAACCAGGTGGGACAATTTTATTTTCACTTTTGTATTTACAGATAGCGAAGGGCACACTCCAACACTCAGACACAATTTACAAATGAAGCATTTGTGTTTAATGAGTCCGCCAGATCAGAGGCAGTTAGGGATTACTAGGGATGTTCTCTTGATACGTGAGTCAATCGGACCATTTTCTTGTCAAAATGTAACTTTTTGGGTGTCAGGGACAATGTATGGCGTAAAAAGTACTTTATTTTCCTTAGGAATGTAGAGAAGTAAAAGTTGTCAAAAATATGAATAGTAAAGTACAGCTACCAAAACAAACGACTTAAGTAAAAGTACATTAAAGTACTACTTAAGTACTTTACACCACTGCTAGTAACGGGAGATGCCCTGTACTGAAACAACCTAATCTTCTCCAGGTGTCAGTGAGTGTGTTAGTGTGCGTGTGTCACACGTATGTATGTGCCTGGGTGCATGTTCATAAGAGAATGTTGTCTGCTCCGAGAGGTTGCTGGTTTCAAGCCCCGAGCCGATGAGGTGAAAATCTGTCAATGTGCCCTTGAGCAAGGCACTTAACCTTAATTGCTTCTGTAAGTCTGCTAAATTACTCAAATGTAAAGGTAAAATGAGGAACTTTGAGGATCCCCTAGTCCATCAATCCCCTTGTCTTCTCTTGGTGAATTGTCTCATGACAGGTGACAACCGCAGGCTACACCCCATGCTGAGGCTAGCTCAACTGGGCCTCTCACAAACTATCCCTTTAAGTGGTCTTCAAATTCAAAGAGACAAACCAAGCTTAACAGTGAGCTTGACGGAGTTAGCGCCTAGCGTGGGAGCGACCTTTGACCTAGCATTGGAATCTAGTTCATTTGACAGCTGCCTCTAAGGCCTCCTGACTTTAGCAGTGCTAATGATGCTAACAGAGATGTTGAGGATGGAGGCGTATGCCATGTAGGCTAGGCTAGCTCTGCTGTCTGTTGAGTGGACAGTGAGGTGAGGACAAGGGGCTAACAGTTGCTCTAGTTGTCCAATCTGCCACTAGGGTGGCATAGGGAGATCAAAGGGAAACGAGGCTGGGCTGGATCGGCATGGCAAATGGGGGGGATCGTCACGGCAGCTAATCCCACAGCGATTTCACCAGGGGGGACTACCATCACCACAAGACGAGGCTTCTACAGTACATTATGTCCCTCCTTCCTGCCATTCTGGGAAACTGTTTCTCCTCAGAGTGAACGTGGTGAGAGAAAGGAGTCCGGGAAGGAGTTATCCTTTCTTCATTACAAGTGGTCAGAGAGTGTTGAGGTTTGTGTGTACATGTGTACATGTGTTTGTACGTACATGTGCGTACGTGGATACAGTGCCTTCGGAAAGTATTCAGACCCCTTGACTTTTTCCATATTTTGTTACTTTTACAGCCTTATTCTAAAATGGATGAAAAAAATAAATAAATACTCAGCAATATAACCACAATACCCCATAATGACAAAGTGAAAACAGGTGTTTAGAAGAAAAAAAAACATTTATATAAGTATTCAGACCCTTTGCTATGAGACTTGAAATTGAGCTCAGGTGCATCCTGTTTCCATGGATCATCCTTGAGATGTTTCTACAACTTCATTGGAGTCCACCTGTGGTAAATTCAATTGATTGGACATGATTTGGAAAGGCACACACCTGTCTATATAAGTGACAAAAGTTGACAGTGCATGTCAGAGCAAAAACCAAGCCATGAGGAAGGAATTGTCCGCAGAGCTCCGAGACAGTATTGTGTCGAGGCACAGATCTGAGGGAGGGTACTAAACCAATTCTGCAGAATTGAAGGTCCCCAAAAACTTAAATGGTCTTAAATGGAAGAAGTTTGGAACCACCAAGACTCTTCCTAGAACTGGCCGCCCGGTGACCAAGAACCCGATGGTCACTCTGACAGACCTCTCGAGGTCATCTGTGGAGATGGGAGAACCTTCCAGAAGGACAACCATCTCTGCAGCACTTCACCAATCAGGCCTTTATGGTAGAGTGGCCAGAAATAAGCCACTCCTCAGTAAAAGGTACGACAGCCTGCTTGGAATTTGCCAAAAGGCAAAGACTCTAAGATCACGAGAAAAAAGATTCTCTGGTCTGATGAAACCAAGATTGAGCTCTTTGGCCTGAATGCTAAGAGTCACACCCGGAGGAAACCTGGCACCATCCCTACGGTGAAGCATGATGGTGGCAGCATCATGCTGTGAGGATGTTGTTCAGCGGCAGGGACTAGGAGACTAGTTAGGATCGAGGCAAAGATGAACGGAGCGATCCTTCATTAAGGTTCACCTTCCAACAGGACAACGACCCTAAGCACACAGCCAAGACAACGCAGGAATGGCTTCGGGACAAGTCTCTGAATGTCCTTGAGTGGCCCAGCCAGAGCCTGGACTTGAACCCAATCGAACATCTCTGGAGAGACCCGAAAATAACTGTGCAGCAACGCTCCCCATCCAACCTGAAAGAGCTTGAGAGGATCTGCAGAAAGAAATGGGAGTAACTCCCCAAATACAGGTGTGCCAAGCTTGTTGCATCATACCCAAGAAGACGCTGGGCTGTAATCGCTGCCAAAGGTGCTTCAACCAAGCACTTAGTAAAGGGTCGGAATACTTATGTAAATGTGATTTCAGTTCATCTTTAATAAATGATCAAACATGTCAAAAAAACTGTTTTTATTTTGTCATTATGGGGTATTGTGTGTAGATTGACGAGGGGGGAAAAAAGCATTTAATCAATTTTAGAATCAGTCTTTAACCTAACAGAATGTGGGAAAAGTAAATGATCTGAATACTTTCCAAAGGCACTGTATGTGCATGCATGTGTGTGTGTGTGTGTGTTCATGCCTGTTTGCTTGCACATTTGCGTGTCTGTGCATGCATGTGTGTAACCCCCATTATGATTGATGTGGTGGTGTTTCATGGGAACCTGCGTTCGGGTAATCCCACATTTGGCTGGAGAGGGCTTCTCCAAACAAACCCATCCAATCTAAGACCCACTGCTTCTGAAGTGGCTCCGGGCTCTTACACACCAACCCTCACCAAGACCCAAGTCTCCCTTTCTTTCATTCTCTCCCCCTTCTCTCCTTTCTTCCCTCATACATTTCATATAAAACAGCAACCTACCATGAGGCAACCCCCCCCCATCTCTGTGTCTTTCTTTCAGGAGAAGAGGGGGAACGAGAAAGGAATGGGGTGTGGATAAGCCGAGGCAGCGTGGGATTGTCAAACTGAAAAACTAGCTTGCCTTTTTTGTTGGCCCAGACTGGATAATAGAGGCTAGCTTGGCAGAGCGGTCTGGCTGCTGGTCAAACAAGAGAGAGGGTGTTGGAGAGAGATCCTATTGGACTTTATAGTGCTGCCAACGTGGATACGGATGCCATGGGACCTACCCTGGCCTGGCGGTAATGCTTAAGGGTGATGTTTACCTTCGAAGCAGATCTTGGGTCAACTCTGTAACTGTGCTGTTTGTCTTGTTACAGTCGACCAGTACATTCTATGGCCACAGAAATATGACAGTCTCGGCAAGCTACAATAGGCTATATTGTTGTTATTGCTGTGCTGTAGTTACAGTAGAATTAGAATATATTCTTGAATACATTATGTGTAGCTCGACGCAACTCAGAATTTGAATCATGTCTATCACAATTCAGAGAACACAGTGTACATATGTATCTTCATTTGATCACCCTTTTGTCGCTGAGGATTTTCCTGCAGCGCGGGAAATGCCAATGAGCTTTGTGATGGACATGAATTCACTGAACACACACTAACACAGTGATGTTGACAGTGCTGCCCTTTTCACGTCGACTACTTTTGGCCAGTTAATAGCCCAACCATCTATCAAGCATCATTATGGACTCAAAGTGCAAAGCCTGTTTCTGCAGGATTATTTTGCTGGGACAATACAGGTCAAATTAAGATCCTGTAGCTAACTTGCCTGAAATCCAGACCTGTTATGTGCTAACATTTCAGTCCTACTCTGTGTCATATGCCAAACATGTATGCTAAGTTTGGCATTGCAATGAGTGGAATGTTAGCTCAAGCAGGCTGGTACCCAGGCCAGAAATGTACTATATGTCCCTACCATAATGTGACTGTAAGCGCATCACTGTACGCTAGTAGTCTGTGCGAAGACTGCGCACCACTGTGTTCCTCCCTCTCCGATGGTGTAACACTCCTCATAAACTAAAGAGCCATTGCTTCTTATCCTCTTGTTCTCATTTGACATTTTAGTCATTTAGCAGACGTTCTTATCCAGAGCAACTTACAGTACATTCCTCTTATGATAGGTAGGTGGGACAACTGCATACCACAGGGGGGCAAGCACCATGGTCTTGTAGTGGATGTGAGCTTCAATTGGAAGCCAGTGGAGTGTGCAGAGAAGCAGGGTGCCATGAAGGTTTAAAACCAGGCAGGCTGCAGCGTTCTGCGAGGGCGCCCGGTGATAGATGACAACAATGTTGAGCTTGAGTCGACAAGTGACAGTGACAGCATGGAATTCAAATGAGGAGATGGACAGGTGAGAGAGGGAGAAAAAATGAGAAGGGAAAAAATCTCCAGTTACAAGAAATGAGTAGCCCTGTGCCACCACCACAATGACCAGATGCTCTTGGACTAGGAGAGAAAAAGTAATCCGACGAAGAGAGCAGCTGGAATATCAATGTTCTCTGTAGTGGTCCATGTTTCCTTCAGGACCAAAAAGTCCAGGGACTGAAAGGGCAGCATAGGCTGATCGCCAGAGACCCGGAATTCCACACGGGTCGTGCGTGCAGGGTTCACTAAATTAGAAGGGTTGCAGCCAAGGGATCGTCTGTAATGCATTCGTTTTGCCGACGAGACCGACACGACCTCCTCCTGCAGCTGCTGCTGAGAAACCAAGGGAGACTGAAGTACTAACACTAATTGCCTAGCAGAGGTGAAGAGCACGCCACATTCTACTAATTGCTGATTGCCTAGGAGAGGAGAAACCACTCCCCCTCCAATACAGCCACTGATTATCAAAACAAGTTACAAGTTGCCCTGCCCCTGAATCCTGGTTGATGTGTCAACAATCATCTGCAAATGATGAGCAGTCAGCAGTTCACACACCAAGTAGACTACTGGGAAGACAGGCAGCACTTAAAGTAGATGGCAGTACTAGACAGCAGATAAAGACAACATTATACTTCTCACTCCTGGAGATACCAGGGGTCCTCTAGCTATAGAATGAAGCGCACGTTCTCCATCACCTCGTCCACGTGGTGCTCCATACATCACTGGTGTTGACTTCACTAGTCAATGCGTCAGTCCCAAATGGCATCCTGATCCCTACATGGTTTTGACCAGTGCCCTGTGGGCCCTAGATTGCCCATAGTGATTAAACATCAAGCTTGCGCGACAGTCACTCGCGTCCCCTTACTTCTTCTCCTGTCTGATATGACAGTTTCCTGTCTTTGGATGGGTTAAAAAGCACACACAGAGCTGTACATCAGAGGAGAGAAACACCGTAACATCTTCACGCAACCAAGATAACAGAGATGGCAGTGTTTGTCAGTGCTGAAGTCGTTGTGAAATCCATGAGATTGAAACAAACCTTTCTGAGGATTCGGCAACGTATGTCAATGCAATGTCCAACATGACAAAAAACCTAAATGTGGCCCAGACATCTGGTAAGAGAGAAGATTGTACTGTAAACATTTCTGTATGTTAAGTTGAAATACTGGTTGTTGTTTTTAGTGAAGGACTCCAGGGAACCACACCGTTTTTGAAGTCAGTAACTGCAGTCCAACCATGTTCAGTGGTGCAGGAAGTCAGGGGCTGTGCCTCAAAATGGAACACTATTCCCTATGTACCGCACTACTCCCCATTTGTTAGTAGTTACTGTCTTGTCACTACAACTCCCGTTCGGACTCAGGAGAGAAAAAGGTTGAGAGTCATGCGTCCTCCGAAGCGCAACACAACCAAGCCTCACTGCTTCTTAACACAAGCAACCCGGAAGCACCAATGTGTTGGAGGAAACGCTGTACACCTAGCGACCTGGTCAGCGCGCACTGCACCCAGCCCGCCACAGGAATCGCTAGTTTGCGATGAGACAAGGATATCCCTACCGGCCAAACCCTCCCTAACCCGGACGACGCTAGGCCAATTGTGCGTCGCCCCATGGACCTCCCGGTCGCGGCCGGCTGCGACAGAGCCTGGGCTTGAACACAGAGTCTCTGGTGGCACAGCTAGCACTGCAATGTAGTGCCTTAGACCCGAGAGGCCTTGTACTGCACTACTTTTGACCAGAGCCGTTGGAAATAGGGCGCCAGCAGAGTAATGTGTGTGTTGTTCCTCAGGTCCTAAAGGCAGAAGGCTCTACAGACTTGTGGCTCTCAGCTTGGCACTGCTGTGTGTTCCACCAGTCCCTCTCGACACCTCCCTGCATGTCTAAGGACTTCTATGTGTAGTGTGTTTTTTGAACTTTACATACTGTATAGCTCGGCAGCAAAATTAAGGCAAACCTCTGGCACAATGAAGACAAAATGTTAGTTAAAAGTGAAATAAATAAAGCAGAACAGCATTTGAACCTTTCTCTTTGAGGTTCTTACGTGATAAGCACGATTTCTTTCTAGTGGTGAGATAACAGACAAGCTTCAAACCCACTGGACAGCAGAACTATGCCTATTGCCATCGACAGGACAGTTTGTGGGGTTTTTAAAATAGGTTATCGTCACCCTTCTCTCATTTTGGTCTTGTCACAGTTCGCCCAGTGTAGGCGGCATTTGATCACTATCGTCTAGGTATCGTCGCGAGAAATCAGGTCTTCAAAGGACACCTCCTTCCTCGTTGAGGTTGACAAACTTTCTCAACGGACCCACAGATTCCTATCTTCTTCTGGACTATATTTTTGATTCTCTCAAATGATGTTTGTCTGTCTATTACTCCTCTGATGTCAATGCGGTCAGCGTCAGCTATCGATGGAATAATCAACGACGTCAGCTTGTGCCAGTACCATTCCTTTATGAACTTTGATACTGTGTGGTGCCGAATTGAATTCAAATCAAATCAAATTGTATTTGTCACATGCGCCCGGATGCAACCTTGGAGCGAAACGTACAAGCTCTTTGATGATGCAGAGTTAAACAAGAAGGTAAAATACAAGACAAATAAAACACACAAGAATGAAGCTATATACAGGGATTACCAATACCATGTAAAAATTAATTGAATATCTCAACCCAGGTAGTCTGGTTTCTTATAAGGCACCTGACCAGAAGTGAGGTGAGCGAAGCCACATAGCCCAGGATTGAGTGGGTAACTCTAGTGATGTTTGGGCTGTCTGATACAGCTGCAGTGTCCTGTGTGTGTTGACCCCTGGAGCTCCTTCCATCTGGACAGACAACCTAACAGCTGCTGACCCCTACCTCTGTGTGTGTGTGTGTGTGTGTGTGTGTGTGTGTGTGTGTGTGTGTGTGTGTGTGTGTGTGTGTGTGTGTGTGTGTGTGTGTGTGTGTGTGCGCGCACACTAGCCCCATCCCAGAGCAAGGTGCTGATCTGGTGTGTCATCTGATCACTGTAACTGAACTCTACGGCAGAAACTTCACCATCCACCTTCACTAACCTGTAATTGTTTGTATACTGATCTCAGTCCAGTTGTTCTGTAGAGTTGATCCATCCTGTTTTCCAGTGCAGGGGAGTCAAAGATCTGTTCTGGTGTCAGTCAATCCTGTTAGCATACTTTTTTGTCCCTACCTGTTTTTCACCTTGGGCTATCCTGAGAACAGTGTCCTTCAACCATTTCCATAACCACAACATGACGCCACATCACTGATACGGAACCAGAGACTTAACCTTCACACTGTGTCTCTATTACATAGAAACAGTATTCCCGCGACACGGCCATAGGAGCCTGCGGCCTAACTGACGATTGCTCAAACATCCCCTTTTCGATCTAAAGTCATAAAGGGTTATTTTAAGAGCATTTATGTAACGTCTCAAGCAGATCAACTGTCATTATATCACCCTGAGGTGGGAACATGAAGCACACCTAGTATTGTTTGTGGTGATTGTGTTTCATTGTGCTACTGTGTGAATATAACTATTGTTGTAGTCCAACTGGCTAAACATATTATATCTCATGGGAGACAAAATAGTTGTATGTATCATTGGAATCATTACATAGTACCAGCAGATAAGAGCTGAATTCCTTGATTCAATGAACAATGTTCGGATTGAAAAGACAACGTCTTCAGTTAGAGGGCGCCCTCTATAGACTGGAGGACTGTATGCGGAAGAATGCCCAATCCCATATCAACCCCTCCCCTACCCCTCAGCGTTTTGTAGGTCATGACGAAGCATTTACCACATTCCTTATCCAGTCCTCTCAGGTCTCCACAAGTGCATGAGAGCAGGGGTAAGGGATAGAAGCTAGTGGTTGTTTTGGGATGAGCACCACATGAATGTTCCGTTACAATGACATCCTCTATTCTATTGCACTCCCAGTCACCCCTTTTGTCTAAAGCCCTGTTTGTGTTACAGTCTTTTCAGTGAGAAAGATTATGATTATGAAATGCAAATGGGAAAACAGTGGAGCTTTTCACTAAGATGTGCTACAGGAAGCCAGTTGAAATCAGACAGTACAAGGACTTTACTGCTTGCCCTACCGTGAACACATGCCAACACACACATACATTCACACACAACAAACACACATTTGATGAAGTGATAGGTTCCTAACAAAACTAAAGGGGGCGGCGTGTTTGTGTGTGTGTGTGTGTCACAGGAGGCTGCTGAGGGGAGGACTTGCTCATGATAATGGCCGGAACAGAGTATATGGAATAGCATCAAACCATGTGTTTGATGTATTTGATACCATTCCACTTATTCCACTCCAGCTGTTGCCACGAGGCTGTCCTCCCCAATTAAGGTGCCACCAACCTCCCATGGTGTGTGTGTATGTGTGCGTGCCTGCATTCGTGTGTGCACGGGTGCATGTTCGCGCGTGTTTGGGTTCACGTGTGTGTGTAATGTGTGTGTGTGTGCCGTATGTGCATGCGTGTGTGTGTGTACGTGCGCATCTGTGTGTGTACACGTTTGTTGTGTGTGTGCATTTATGTGTGTGTGCATGTCGTGTGTGCTTGCGTGCAAGTGTGTATGTGTGTGTGTGTGTGGGAGGTTCTGACCAAACCTGATGTTGCCCTGTGGCCTTATAAGGCCCGGCAACTTCAATAGTGTTCTTCAAGTCCGTATCGACTGAAGCAGACAGTGTGTTCACAAGCCTGCCTCACGCGCTCACTATACACTGTGACAAAGCTTTAATGTCCCCTTCCAAACACACACACACACACACACACACACACACACACACACACACACACACACACACACACACACACACACACACACACACACACACATGCCTTCTCCCAGCCCCAGCATGCAGTACAATGTTGTTTGGTTTAAAGCGGAGAACAGAGGCGATTCTCTGCTTTTAAATGATTAGTTCCTAAGTCGGCCGTAATGATATAGTTTGACTGAAGTGTGCAGTTTATTAACTGCATAAAGACGATATTATTAGTGCTGGCGAGAAGGCAATCGGCGGGCTTCGCCTTTCAGCTTAGCAGCGGGAGTCTGTGGCTCTTTGATCTGAATCATTGCTAAACGTCTTTGTGCGATAGTGTGAGCTGCTGGAACCAGCACCGGGACCGGGGCCACATCAATTATTCACCCTCCTCTGCTTTTCTTTCCCTTTCTTTCCCCTACCCTCCCTTCTTTCCTCCCTTCGTCTCTCTTTCCCCCTCTCTCTCTCCAAAATGAAATAGTTGCTCGTCTCTTCTTTGTGTGTGTTTAGTTAGGCTAGTGAGGGGACAATTCCTCCTCTTTCCGTGAGGTGGCTGTGTCCTTCTGGGTAGTCAGTGGTGCCCTTGTTCATTGCTGTGTTACACCATCTACGGCCGTAGATATACAAACTCAATAAATAGGGCCCTGAGTTTTTCCTGGTCAGATCACATGGTCCTGGCAATAGCAGACAGGTAATGATATAGATCCGTCAGTGTCTATGACTCCTTATAATGCATAGCGGTAAAGGATACATAGCATTGAAAACTGCAGTGAGAAACAATTCTACATGACTTATGTGAATGCCGCATACAGGATACGATCGACTCTCTGTCCTCTGGTTGTGTCTTACATTCAGTTGCAGAAGGACACAGTTCACCTTTACACTTTGTAAACCCAGTTTCTTCACTGTTGTCTAATGCCTATAGTCATTGTCTGTATTCATTGGTTCCAATCAGTATTTTCATCTGAATTTTAAAACATTTACATGATTGTTAGTATGATGTGTATGAAATATTGATTCAAATAGACTGAATGTCAATATCAAGTTGTACACAGAAACTATGGTTGTCTGTAATGAGTACATTTGTAGAAGCAGTAGGAGAGTTCACCTCATAGTGATACATTGGGGGTCCCCTCCAAGCCTGAATTAGTACGAGGTCTGGCAGTTTAAAAGAGCCCGTGTAATTCATATATCTACCACATTGTGGCACTGTTACCCAAATGACCTCCTTTTTCAGGTAAGATGGACCACTTTCATCATGGCAGACGTTGAAGATCAGTCATACAACAGACGCGCCTTTTTCAACAAAGTTTCTTCAAACCAAAACTGATAACGATTCATCCGGAGATATTCGACTCCATCCTACATAGAATGAGAGAAGCTCCATCACCACACAGTCAGTTCAAGAAATGAATTAACATTAACAATTCGAAATAAAACTCATTTAAATCAATGAGCAATTTCCACTTTGAAATTAAATTCCAATTTAACTAATTATAATTGTATTAATTCATCCCCAACCTTGAAGCGCTAAAGCCTCATACATTACTTCCAAACAGCGAGCTACCTTGCATGTGTTTCTGTTGTTTATCTGCTATTGTGTCTTTGTGGCATGTGTCTTCTCTTGTCAGAAGGCCGTTTTTGAACTTGAGCAGTGTGAACACATGGGAATTGATGTATCCCGTGTCTATATATAACACAGAAAGCAGGTTCGACAACTGAAGTGACTGTGTCGGATCGTGACAAGACTCTTTGTGTTTGTGTACAAAGACACACACACACACACACACACACACACACACACACACACACACACACACACACACACACACACACACACACACACACACACACACATAAACAAACGGACGCACACGCGCACACAAACACATAAACAAACGGACGCACACGCATGCACACAAACACAAACACACACACACACACACATCATACACAGAGTACACCAGAGGTGGGACCAATTCACTATTATTCCAGTCACAAGCAAGTCTCAAGTCACAAAGGTTCGAGTCTCGAGTCGAATCCCAAGTAGAACGGGGCGAGACTCGACTTCAGTCCAAGTCGTGCATTCTAAGAGCAAGTCGAGTCGAGTCACACATTTTTCCAAGTCAAGTAAAAAAAATCTATACATGCAATGAATTGATCAACTACAAATCGAAAGCTTGGGACTATAAGGTTCCGTCTGACATTTTTGTCAAAAATGAGTTAATCACATTTCATAGATCTTTAGATGGTTCTTCTTATGTCTGTGAAGTTCGATTGTTCAGAAAGTACATTTTAAAAATGCAAAACTAGAAAGATCTGCATAAAGCCATTTGAACTTGGCACTATAAGGTTCTATCTGCAGTCCAATCACAAGCCTGAACAATTAGAGATGGTCCAATCAGAACACATGTCTGTGCCATCACCCTCTAAGTATGGTTTAGGCTAGTTTAGACAGCAATAATGGCACCCAAGCAAAAAAAAAATCAATGATGTCACAACATTGTTCAGTGATGACTGGAGTTTATCTGATGATCCTAATACATGTCTTAATGTATTTGATGATGTGTTCTGACTCTATGTTGGTAAAATGGTGTTATTCTATCGTTTATGTCGTCAAATAGCTAGTCTTCTTAAAAATGGAACATGTCTAACACGCACGCATACGTCATGAACAGAATTCACAGATACATACGCACACACAGACAAATAAACAAATGTACACACACACACTAACAAACACATACGCATAAACTTAGAAACACACTCAGACCAACTTACTCACGAACACCCAAATAAACACATGCATATGCAGAAAAACAGACGATATACTGTTTGTACACACACACGCGCACGCACGCACGCACGCACGCACGCACGCACACACACACACACACACACACGCACACACACACACTCATGTATCCGCACACCTCAAGCACACATACTAGTGTTGTCAAATGAAAGAGCAACTGAGATATTCTTCTCCACCTCCGGTACCCCCCGAGGACTGTGTAGAATCAAATGTTCCACATATAGCTCCTCTGAAAAGCACTTCAGTCAAATGATCTACGACACCCTCCAATTGTCAATGGGCCTTGGCTTGCTTTAGGAGTACCCAGCTGTACATCCAGACCTGATATATAATAAATAGAATCAAACACCTTGTAAACAACATTCAGTTCAAACTGACCATATTTATGCCTCCATAAACAGGGGGGGGGGCAAAGGGATTGTGCGTGTTTGCGTGCATGCCTGCATATGTGTGTACCACATTGTTTACACGAACCAGAAATGAATTGCTCGCCATAATTCTAGAAAAGGGAACAGCATGTCATGCGAACTGTGTCAGGGAGACAGATAGTGATGTTTTGCGACAGCGTTATTGCGGTCACCTGCAGCTACCTACACTATGAGACTGAGAGTGCTGCAACCATAACAGGAAGTGGAGCCAGTGAAGTGAAGAGGTGGGTGGAGGAGAGGGGTGGGGGTATACAACCTGGTCTCAGAGTATTTCGTGTTATTCTCTATGTGAATCCAAGTACCTCCATTTAAAATGTTAAAAAAATTGTATTTGTCACATGCACCAAAAATCAACAGGTTTGGACCTTACAGTGAAATACAAGCCTAACCAACACTGCGGTTTTAAGAAAAATAAGTGTTAAGTAAAAAATAAGAGTAGCAAATAATTAAAGAGCAGCAGAAAAATAACAATAGCGAGGCTATATACAAGGGGCACCGGTAAGTCAATGTGCAGGGCACCTGTTAGTCGGGGGTAATTGAGGTAATATGTACATGTAGATAGAGTTAAAGGGAATATGCCTAGAAAATAAACAGAGAGTAGCAGCAGTGTAAAAAGAGAGGGCGTAACGCAAATAGTCTGGGTAGCCATTTGATTAGCTGTTCAGGAGTCTTATGCTGTATAAGCTGTTAAGAATCCTTTTGGACCTAGACTTGGCGCTCCAGTACTGCTTGCCGTGTGGTAGCAGACAGAACAGTCCATGACTAGGGTGGCTGGAATCTGACAAATTGTAGGACCTTCCTCTGACCCTGCCTGTCATGGATGGCAGGAAGCTTGACCCCAGCGATCTACTGGGTTGTACGCACTACCCTCTGTAGTGCCTTGCGGTCGAGGGCCGAGCAGTTGCCATACCAGGCGGTGATGCTCTCGATGGTGCAGCTGTAGAACCGTTTGAGGATCTGAGGACTCATCTGAGTCTCCTGAGGGGGGAATAGGTTTTGTCATGCCCTCTTCACGACTGTCTTGGTGTGCTTGGACCACTATAGTTTGTTGGTGATGTGGACACCAAGGAACTTGAACTTCAACCTGCTCCAATACAGCCCTGTCGATGAGAATGGGGTCATGCTTGGTCCTCCTTTTCCTGTAGTCCACAATCATCTTCTTTGTCTTGATCATGTTGAGGGAGAATTTGTTGTTCTGGCACCACACGGCCAGGTCTCTGACCTCCTCCACATAGGCTGTCTCATCGTTGTCGATGATCAGGCTGTTGTGTCATCGGCAAACTTAATGATGGTGTTGGAGTCGTGCCCGGCCATGCAGTTATGAGTGAACAGGGAGTACAGGAGGGGACTGAGCACGCACCCTTGAGGAGCCCCCGTGTTGAGGATCAGCGTGGAGGATGTGTTGTTACCTACCCTTACCACCTGGGTGTGGCCGTCAGGATTTTGTATGATATGTTATGTTTCGTATGTATGTATTCATTTGTGGGTGTCCTTCACCCATTTCATGTGATATGTTACGAATTACAATTCGTATTATAAGTTACACATTTGCAAACGTACAATATGTTACAAATTTGCTAAACGTATTATATGTTACGAATTCTAGCTATGTGGCTAGTTGCTCGGCTAGTGGTTAGGGTTAGGGATTAGGGTTAAGTATAGGAGTTAGGTTAAAGGGTTAGCGTTAGGGTTAGGGAAAGGGTTAGCTAAAAGGGTTCAATTTAAGGTTAGGCTTAGTGGAAGGGTTAGCTAACACGATAAGTAGTTACAAAGTAGCTAAAAAGTAGTTGAAAGGTTGCTAATTAGCTAAAATGCTAAAATTATCCATGATGAGATTTGAACTCACAACCTTTGGGTTGCTATACATTCGTGTTATATGCCCATCCATCCTCCTCGACCAACCACCCTACTTTAGATTTTTGCCTCATGTAACCATACTAAACGTAATATATCATACTCATTTGAGTGTCCCGGCTTTATGTTTACTATGATACGTCTAGTCTATGAGACCAGGCTGGTGTATAAGAAGCATGAGATTGAAGAGTGGTGGTTTTAATCGGGTTTGCACTGTGTTTGCATTGTGAATGGTATTGGTGGTACAGGACAGAGTGAAGATGACCGTTGGCTCATGCGCTGAACTGTTGGTTTAAGTGATTTTTGGGGCCTTTAATTTTGGGCCTACCATATTCTTTTTCCGGAGGGTTCTTTCCAGGATTTGGAGTTAGCAGAAATGAGAAATGTACAAGGGGGTTTGTCATCTGACTGAAAGAGCTCAACAAGACAGCGTTCTTTTTCTCAGTTGGTGGGAAATGTTTTTGTGAGTTGAATCTATACTGGTGCAGTACATTCTCCTGGTTAAGGTTGTTGACATCCTTTCGGAAGGTGGAAGCAAATTTCTGTTTTAACCGAAATAGATGTTACAACTTGAAATTGAGCTTGTCCAAACTGAGGTTTAAAGAAGTAATATAGGAATCAAGACACCTCTTTGCTGCTCTACAGCAAAGCCTGTTACAACATTCTAAATCTCTGTCTACAGCCTTTTGGACTTTCTCGTTTTGGATTTTATTTGGGAACCAACACCATGCCTGTAATTGTACTGGAGGCCAGTGATTTGACCAGCCCTCTGTCGCTGGTGCGTATGTGGGCTCTCCTGTCCGGTTGCCTCACCTTCAGCCTGGTAGCCTCCCTGGTTTCCCCAGAGCTGACCTCTGACACCCTCCAGCCCTCCTTCAGGATCCTCTGCATGCTCACCTGGTGCCTCTTCTTCATCCTCACCTTCCTAATCCACGTGGTCAACATCATCCAGTTCCACAGCCTGGTCCCCATCTCCTGGAAGAACCTAACCGTGACTGTGGCGGCTCTCGCCGCCCTCATGACCTTCAGCGCCTCGGTCACCTTTCCTTGGGCGGTCATGGGTCATGAAGGTGTCTGGCCCCGTCCGATCGCCGCCTCCTTGGCATCGTGTCTCACCTTCCTGGCCTATGCAACCGAGGCCTACCTCATCCGCACCCAGACCCAGGACCAGAAGGGCTACATGGCCAGCGTACCCGGCCTGCTCAAGGTGATCCAGCTCTGGGGAGGATGTGAGATGATTGTCCTGGTGGTGGAGCAGGTTCGTGGAGCTTTGGGAAAAGGAGCTGGGGTAGGGTTGGCAGCTGTGGGTTGGCAGCTATGGGTGTCTGGGGCGGTGTATGCCCTCTGTCTCCTAATGTCCCTGGGTACAGTGATGGTGGTTCTAGGGGACTGTGCTGGGCGATGCCCTCTGCCCTTTGACCGCCTGCTGGCAAGCTTCAGTCTGACAGGGGTGCTTCTCTATGTGGTCGCCACCATACTGTGTTTTACCAGAGTCCTGGAGCAGCAAAACCCCGGCCAAGAGTTCACAGACAGGAAAACTGGGCCCACCCTTGTTGTCATGGAAGCAGTGATGACCAGCATTACTCTGCTAGCTTACACAGTGGACCTGGCCTTCTCTATCAAACTGCTGCGGGATAGGAGTCATGCCTGAAAAAGACAAGCCTGGATAGTTGACCTTCAGAACACATAACATGTACATTATGGATATTAACAAAGTCATCGTGTATTATAGGAGAAGGGGACACATTGCCAAAGTCCAAGAAATATTACATTCTGTTGATGTCAATTGTATATTGATTGGAGCCTTGAAAATGAAGAACAAATGTCATAGATATTTTCATGTACGATATCATGTGCACAGTTTTGGGGATTAGTTCCAGCACATGTAATTCAACTAGTAATTTAATTAACTACATGTTGCAGTAGCTTGGTGGTAGTTTAACTAAATTCAAATATTTGTAGTGTTTTCAGTGGTCAATTACTTGTTTGCCATGTAGTGATGTAGCTTTTACTGCAACTGGGTAGTTCCACCAATTCGGTGCCTTTTTGAGATTCTTTAATTTGGTGAAAAAAACCTGTTTGATTTCAACTCATTTGAACATTCTGTCATAATGAGCACGTGTTCAACTTAATAAAAAACTATTTTTCTTATCTCAAAAGGTTAAATAAATAAAAAATGATTATTGTAAGCCTTACAATAATCGTTTTTTATTTATTTAACCTTTTGAGATAAGAAAAATAGTGCCAAATAAAGTAACAGGGTTAACGATTTCACCTTAAATTAGCCATGAATCCCCTTGTGACACGTGGAATGGAAGCTTGTTGTGTACAACAGGTAGGGGCAATTGAATGCAAGCGTCACCCCAAAAAATGTAAGTGTCAAAATATTTCTAGCCTATCTATGAGTTACAGGGTTGACGTGTTATGCTCGACCCACTCAATGATCCATAACAAAACACCAGAAAATAGCCAAAAAGAGTGGAACCAGCCCACCTGCTTTTCCAGAGAATTGAATCGGTCACATTCTAAATGTAATCCGTCAGTTACTAGTTACCTAAAATTCTAATCAGTAAAGTCAATTATGGATTACCTTAGCTCAGTAACATCATTTGATTACTTTCAGTTACTTCTGAATTACTTTCCCCTTAAGAGGCATCAGAAGAAGATGACAAAAATGGATCCATCAAATGTATTTTGTGTGTCATCACTCGCTCAGGTGGAACAAAGTTATGCTGCGTTTGTAACCAAGTGAGAAGTGCGGATTTACCACATACGACTGGGAAAAACCCACTTTAACGACCCTCCAACTGGTCATTACTGGTGGGAAACTCGTCTATCATCCTGAGCGCCCACTTCTTTCACATGCTGACTTCTGATGTCATCGACTAGAAATGACCTTGATATCAGCATTTTCTGCAGTTAATTAAATGCAACAAAACAATATTTATAAAAAGCTATCTATTCACATGGTTTTGAACACTATAATTTGTTGACAAGCATGATAGCTGTACTTTTAGTGTATTAGTTTACACAGCTTGTTGGCCATTAGCCAATCAGTGTTCAAAGTACATGAATGCCTCCAACTGGTATTTACGACTTCACAACTGGTAAATTCCTACCTCCCACTTGGTTACAAAGCAGCAATTCACTTGCACCCTGTTTTTCAATGCTGAATCGAATGTCATTGAGAAAACAGAAAGGTGTCATAATGTATTTTTTCCCCCTGCAAACGCCCTTTCTGAATTTAAAAGTAATCAACAAAAATGATCATTCTAGTCTTTCAAAAGTATCTGTTCTCTGATTAAAAATCTTTTTGCTGGCAGCTAACCGATTACAGTCATTTTTTTTGTATTCAGATTACATGTTTACTACCCAGCTCTGCATTAACACTATTATTTAACTATTAGATGTTCAATGTTTCTTTTAGTCAGAAATTATTTAAACAGGAATAGTTTTACCATATTAAAACAAGAGTTCAGTTCATGTAACAGGGTTGACCTTCACATGAAATAAATAATCATCTTCAGAAATGACTGTAAAAGCAACAAAATGACTAAGGCTTTACAATGATGGTGTATACTTGGATATATTTTGGGTTTAAGTGGGTTACAAACTTCCTGGAAGTCACAGAGGATGCGTGGAGGGATATTTGAAAATGCTGGATTTTGGCACTTGAGAAAATCTTTATTCAAATAAAAAAAAATCTGATTGATTGAATTCTCCATGTGGTTTATATTAAAGGGCACTTCATTGAAAATAAAGGGGTTTTAAAATGTAATATTGGTGCACAATTTTTACTTAAACTATCAAAAGGTACTCATTTCGTGGAACAAGCCAACTGCCCACTACATTTCCTACATTAAAAAAATATATAGCTAAAAAGAAAAAGAATAACTCAATATTAGGATGGTGTTCCTAATGTTTTGTATACTCAGTGTATATTTGTATACTCAGTGTATATTTGTATACTCGGTGTAGCTTTACTCTAGCTGAACTTCTTCCAGTGTGAAGTAATTGGTAACTTGGTAAACCATTTTTATATTTCTTAGATTTGTAAAATAAATGTGAAATAATCAATCATTTTCATCTTTTGAAACTGACATAATGCACAACGATTTGACTGATCCTGAGACATACACATATACATAAGAAGACTACAGTTGAGACTTGAGAAGCAGTGAGGGCGTATTAAGGGAATAAATAAATTAAGGGAATAAATGAAAACAAAAGACTAACATTACATTTATTTCTGTGTCACAACTCATTACCATAACCCAACTGGGGAGTTGGTAGGCAGACAAATGTCATCACACTGCAGATTTCAGATACGGTGCCAACTGCCATGTTTCTATCTGGGCAGAATTCTCTTTCATCTTGTCTGCATGCAAGGGGCTTAGTGATTTCATTTAGAATACTTTGAGTTTGTAACTTGTCTTGCATATGGTTCTGTCTTTGAGAGATGAAAGATACAGAGTTAGGAAGGAAGTGATTGAATTGATAAGACATCTTGAACAAGCAAGGTATGGTGCAATTGTTTCTCAACACTCTTTGTTTATTTTTGGTATTGCCTAGTTTTCTATAAGAGTTTGAATAGAGTCTGTGACGAATCTAAACCTAGTCTAAATGTAATTTGTATAAAGTAAACATGTGCATTAAATGTAATGTAGCTAGATTCCAGAGATGAGTTTCTGTAGTGGATACAAACATGTCACAAATGTGTTGGGGGAGTAGCAACAGTTATAAGTCATTAACACTAGATGGCGATGCTTTCATTACCATATAAGCCTTTAATTCAAATAATTCAACTTCAAACTAATTGCACTTTTCTCAACCAAGGTCAATCTTAAACTGTGAAAGTCATAAAATGTGGAGGTGAAAAAAATCCAACTGTGATTAAATTACATCATGATCTTGATAGTAGTACTCAATACCGCATCAACGTCAGGACCATCAGCAGGTTTACATAAAAAAAAAGATAGAATTCCATTATATTATATAAGAACAAGCAATGTTATGTTTATTTTTTACAATGGATTCAATTACACAAGTACTAATCTACTCTTTGAAATCAAGAAACTCAATGGTGCATCATTTCAAGTGAATGCTGTGCATTTAGTGTGCGTGTTAAGTGTATATGATGGCTAGATAGTCAAGAACAATTATTGCTTATTTTTGTAGTATTATGAGACAATCCACAGTGGAAAGACACAGAGACCAAAGTTACAAAGTGTATCTGTGTCTGTGTTTCGGGAACTTTTTTTAATCTGTGACATGTATTTCAAGTCCATTTTATAGTTCTAAAATAAATTTAAAAAAATAAAAAATAAAATCCGAAAAATGTATGTATAATCAATCCCCGAAAGGGTTCGGGTTGATGATCCTACTTATCTACTTTGATTACTCTAGCCTTGGAAGACGTAATTTTTTTTTTTTTTCACTCAGGAACTCTGTGCTTTCAGCAGTCAGCTGTCAACAGGCTGGGCATGAAATGAGGCTCAAACAACGACGCAGTACGTGGAAGTGATAACAATACAACGTTTTGTTACTGTCCTGTAAAACTGTTCATATCCATTCAGTGGATTTTGTAATCGTGCTTGCTCGAGAGATGATGAACTCGGGACACGGTAAGGTCGCGCTTGTTTAGGCAAAACACACCTCTTTATCGGAGTTTCAGTTTTGACACCTTTGGCTTCGTCGTCGAGAAATCTCACGTAGCCAGCGGTTTACAGAGATTTGTTTTTCCACAAACGACTTCGTTGTTATTTCGTCAAACAAACCGTTTCGAGCAGGGGTTTCACAAGAGTGAATGTTGAAATGTAAAAGCGAGAGTTGTTTTGAGACAATTAACGTTAGCTAGCTAGCAACTAGCTAAGTTAGTCATTCGGTGTAGATGCATCCCAAACTAAACTAGGGAGTTTGCTAGGGCTTTTGTTTACCCGTAGCTAAACGCTAGCGAGTCACTGTTAGCTGGCAAAGCTAGCAGTGTATACATAGTTTATTATGCAACATAAACTTACTGATCGATACAACATTGCCCGCGTTTCCTTATAGTTCATAACATAAGCAGGAAGTTGCTTTCATATGTTTTAAACTGTTCTTTGAAGCAACTCCAAAGCCAGATTGGTAACGTTAGTCATTGCATACGTATACTGTTCTGGCTAACATTTATCTCAAATGCACACTGTGGGTAAATTGGAATACATCTTTGGAAACATTTCTCACCTGAGCAAATGTTTGAGTGATGACAACATCATGAAACCTGCTTAGTTACACAGCAAGTCCAATGTGACGTTACGTTAGTGTGTGTGTTGTGCGATTGCACATGTTTGATGTGCAAAAATCTGTATGACCATTGTTGATTTTGTTCTCTTTGGCAGATCATTGAACACTATGGACATGTGAGACTCGACATGAATGCAGACGCTGAGGCGATGCTGGATTGAATGGCACTGAGGATACGAGGTAAGTACTTTGCCAGTAAATTTGACCCGATCATTGATCCATTCTCTGACACAACTGACCTTTGAGACATGGGGGGGGGGGAGAGAGAAAATAAAAGATCATGAGAAAGAGAGACACTGATTTCTGTATCACACAGCCTTTATTCTATTGGAAAATATTGAGATTACAGCAGCAGTCAAGGACAGGTTCTAGGCGACCCATAAAAAGACAGACAGGGCTCGTGGTAATGCCTGGAGCAGAATGAGTGCAATGGTATCAAATATGTGTTTTGATGCCATTCCATTCGCTCCTTACCAGCCATTATTATGAGCCGTCCTCCCCTCAGCTGCCTCAACAGATCTGTATGTCTCTTTTCAGCCCAAAACAAATACAAGGAAATAAACGCTGTCACTGACGTTCACTGCTGCTGAGACGAGGGCAGAATGCCCTCTGCTGTTAGTCTTTTTGAGCAGACCTGAGGTATTTGTCAGGTACTTTGAAATGGATTTGACTAATTGGCCAAGTGAAAAGTAAATGGCTCTCTGTGGCTGCCATTCAGCACTGGTGATAAAAAATAAACAAGTCCAATAAACAAGTCCTGTAAAGTGATTGTTCAACCGTTTTCCTTAAACAAATGTATCTCAAGAAAGACTCAACAGTTTTGGTTTAGCAACCTTTTGCACTTCTTGTAGGCCTAGGCTTGGCCTTCCTATTCTGCATATACAAGGTGTATTTGTTTTCCATGGAGTTTCCCATAGGCCCGTGTGTAAGGGCTTATCTGTTTGTGCTATTGATCATATGTTTGTGCTATTGATTATTATGCGATGTCCTGATAGTGTGTGCGAAACCTCTCCAAATGGTATTTCACCATGGTAACGGTTTGGTTACAGTGTCATTGGTTAATGATCCAGTGTTGGTTGCACCCTTTTTACACTGCCCTCGAGCATGAGTCATTTCAAGGGACCTCATGTGTACTCAATACAATATTGTGTGTGCTAGGCAAGCTACCGTATATCCTTTACGTCACTCTCGCAACACACATCACCAAGCCTACCACTAAGGCTATTATTAGAATTGCTCGGTGTTTTAGTCAAAAGCACTTTCCCCACATCCGAAAAAACACCATCCACACAATACACACGGCCTTGAGTAGTGTGAAATCCTCTGGAATTGTGTGTCGAGTTATAACGTGTGAAAGCGAGAGCATGGATAGAGTGCCGAAGCACCTGTTTAAGACTCACTAAGCTTAGCCTAATTTCTGTAGCAGGTCCATCAGAAAGAGAAGTTATGCTTGTCCATCCTCAGCAAAACACCGGAGGCATAGTGAAATGGATGTCTGGTATACAGTAGAAAGGAAAATTTAAAAGCGAGCCTTCTGTTCCTGTCAGGCAAAAGCTGCCGTGAAACAAATGTTTTGTTTTCTCACTGGTATTCGTGGCGACTGTTCACTTTGACCACATTGACACATGTGGTCGTGAGGTCGAGGTCTTAGAAGGTCTCACGTTCATTTTAGGCCGGATAGTGACCCCCTACATAACAGCTTTCTGCTAACTTAACTGATTTGAGAACAGGCTGAAATGTTATGTCTTTTTCTTTTTTTTCCAAGCCGAACATCCCATGCTTGTTGTTTAACTTTGGCGACTGATGACGGATCTCCATCTATGCTGTTTTGCAATGTCATAGAACAGGTGTGTGTAGGCTGTTTTCTTCACAGTGCAGAGGCCTCCCTGTAGAATGCTGGTAATACCACACTGCAGTGTGTTATTTGTGCCTGTCGTGAGACTGGGAAAATGTGCTGTTTATCACAGTTTTATGCGGGGCCTACGGATTACACCCTGTTGACTCGGCACCTGTTCATGGCTTTGGAAATATATGCAAATTAATATTAATATGAATACCATTTTAAATGTAGATGTTTTTTGCATTGGATGTATTTACTATATCTTATGGAGACAAACATAAACCTTTTACCGTATCATAAGTAGACATAATTGCAAATGATTAAATCCTTCCAATAATAAAAATGTTAAAACGATTTGGTTACGAATTGAACTTTAATTAAATGAGTTGACTCTTCACATGCGATGATTTCACTGTACAACAAAAGAAAGGGAATATTGAATGATCCCCAATTATCCAACCCATCTCCCAAAAACGTTTTCAACATACATCTGTAAAATGATAGAGGAAGACTTTAGTTTCTAGACTAAGGCTTCCATGTCTTCTCCCTGGACCTCCTCAATGTCCATCTCTTGAACAACAGACTGGGGCCTCATCTTCACTGTCACTTTCCAACCTTGAGGATGGCTCGTTGTCACGCTCAAAAAGGCAAACATTTTCCCGGATGGCCACCAATATTTTTCAACCCTTGTATTGGTCAGCCTGTTGCGTGCTTTGGTGCATGTGTTCCAAAACAATGACCAGTTGCGCTCTGAGGCGGCTGATGTTGGTGGGATTTGGAGGACGATGGAGGCAACAGGGGAAAGAGCCTCAGATCTACCAAGTCCCTTCCACCAGGTGGCTGATGAGATATGTTGGCATGACTGCCATATTGCATCTACACCCCAAAGCCCTTTCTTGGAAGTGTACTTCCTTCTCCAGACTGCCAAGAACCTCGCTCTGATCCAGGCCAAGGTGGTGAGACACGGTAGTGATGACACCATAGGCCTTGTTGATCTCTGCACCAGACTGGATGCTCTTGCCAGCATACTTGGGGTCCAACTTGTATGCTGCGGCATGTATTGGCTTCAGGCAGATGTCTTCACACTTTTTGATGTATTTCAGAACGGCAGTTTCCTCAGCTTGGTGCAACAGTGAAGTGGGCAGGGCAGTATGGATTTCTTCTCTTACATCTGCAAGCAGAGTCTGAACATCAGACAGGATGGCATTGTCTCCCTCAATCCATGCGATGGCTACTGCTATAAGTTTCAGGTTGCTTACCACGCTCTCCCAAAATACATCATCCAGGAGGATTCTCTGGATGGGGCTGTCCATATCGGCAGACTGTGTTATGGTCATTTCTTGGAGAGACTCCTTCTTTTCCAGGAGACTGTCAAACATGATGACAACACCACCCCAACAGGTGTTGCTGGGCAGCTTCAATGTGGTACTCTTATTCTTCTCACTTTGCTTGGTGAGATAGATGGCTGCTATAACTTGATGACCCTTCACATACCTAACCATTTCCTTGGCTCTCATGTAGAGTGTATCCATTGTTTTCAGTGCCAAAATGTCCTTGAGGAGCAGATTCAATGCATGAGCAGCACAGCCAATGGGTGTGATGTGAGGGTAGGACTCCTCCACTTCAGACCAAGCAGCCTTCATGTTTGCAGCATTGTCTGTCACCAGTGTAAAAGCCGTCTGTGGTCCAAGGTCATTGATGACTGCCTTCAGCTCATCTGCAATGTAGAGACCGGTGTGTCTGTTGTCCCTTGTGTCTGTGCTCTTGTAAAATACTGGTGATGTAGTTAATTATTCATTGCCCACGAACATTCGACCACCCATCAGAGATGATTACAATACAGTCTGCTTTCTCGTATGATTTGCTTGACCTTCACTTGAACTCTGTTGAACTGCATCCAGCAAATAAGTAAATAAAGCATGTCTGGGTGGAGCAGTGTAGAACATTCAGAAATCTCTTCCAATACACATTGCCTGTGAGCATCACAGGTGAACCAGTTGCATACACAGTTCGAGCAAGACATTAATCAGCATTTCTCTGAATACGTTCTTCCATTGGGTCAAAAAAAGACCATGAGCTGTTGCTATCGGTAAGGTGTCTGTAGTAGAGGGACTTTTCTCAGAGGTTGCATGTTGTGAGAGCTGAGGGAACTTTATGCACTTGGCCAGGTGATTCTGCATATTTGTTGCATTCTTCACATATGCTTTGGCACAGTATTTGCAAATGTACACAGCTTTCCTTCTACATTAGCTGCAGTGAAATGTCTCCACACATCAAATAGTGCCCATGGAACTTTCCAGTTAAGATTAGAAAATGAGTAAATCAAAACCCAAATACAATTCCATGTACAGATAAATAGTTAAGCAGTTAGATTAAACAATTAATTTGTAATATACATGTTTTAAAATGAAATGGGTGAATGTTATGGAAACTGGTGAACAGGGATGGAAATGTGAATTTACACTCAGTTAGCAGGCTCAAGCAAGCTAAAACCCACATGGTAGCAGAAACTTACTAGCAGAAATTGTTAACAAGTTAGAAATGATTTAAACACAGTTTGCTGTAGGCTACTATTTACTAGTTAACAAAAAAGCATGTATGTCCTATAAAATATATTCACACCACCCAGTATTGTAATCAAAACTTACCAGAAAGCATGTAGTCCTTGGCTCAGACAGTGTAGTAATGTGGGCTCAATAGCATCTCATTAGTGTGCAAGATCTTGAGAATCAGCTGTGATACAAGAATGCACTGTGCATGCAGAGGGTTGCAATTCCATTGAATTAGGGATAGTTTAACCAAAATATGCCGCAAGAACCAGAATTGCCTTATGTGTATCCCACCAAAAAAATGTTTACTGTTATAAGCAAAATTTTTTTTAATGAATTTAAGCAAAATTCCCCAAATTCCCTTAACTTCCCATGGAAAATTTCCATATAAAATTCTGGAAATTTACCGGAATGTTTCCGACCCTTTGCAACCTACTCTTTATAGAGCAGAGCACTGAGTTGTTGACTCAACTGTAGGGTTGTGTGTTGTTGCATCATGGTCCATGTCACAGGTTAGCCATTCAGAGGCCGTAACAGGTGTCAGAAAGCTGAGCAATTGTGGAAACTCACCACATTGCCCTTCCACAGTTGATCAAGTCCAACAGGCTCTTTCTATCAACCCAAACATGTCTATGCGAGTACAGATCAAAGCTGGTGATGTTTAACTCCTTGGAATGGCATTGTTGTTGGTTTTGATCTGAACAGGTTTGACTGGGATTAAGGCAGGAGGGCACAATAGTTCAATAAACAGGCTTTTCTTTTGGCCTTGTTTCCCATTGCCTTAGTATCCTCAAAATGCACTCTCTTATCAGACAGACAACAGTTGATGCATTAGGTGCTTAGGTTAACTGAACCTTCATCTGCAGTGCAACCCAAAACATTATGTAAATCAATAATTTTGTCTCTTATGAGGAAAAATACTTATTGTGAAACATGGATGACTCATCGTTGTGATTTGTGAATCTGGAATGTGCTCTGTGGAATGTGCTCTATGCAGAGCCCTGTATGAGAAATGTAGGCAGAAATATTTTTTATGCTAGTTGTTGGCCGTTTCTATCACCATTATTCTCCTCTTGGCAAGACTGACATTCTTCCCGGGAGACGGTGGGCTTACCCAGATGAAAATGTAGGGCCTTATGATTTCGGCAATGCGGATAACACGGGCGGAATTTGGTAATAAAATGGAATCAACTGTAAAATGTGGAATATTGCAGAATTTTCCATAATTTGGCTGAAATCGATTTAAAAACAAAAATCAGCATTAGGCCTAATTATTGTAGTAGCCTAAATGATTTCATAATTGTAAAATTACAGACGAGAGTAGGCCTTGAGAAATAATTCCGTTTTCGTATTGTGGTGTTTTGAGAGGGGGGTCGGTCGTGCGTGAGACCCTTACGTCACTTTGAGAAACATGTCGAAGAGGCCGTCTGAGGGTCAAGTCATCAAAAAAAACATACAAATTTGACATCAACATACTATTGATTGGACCTGTAAAAATATGTGTGATGACTAGTTAGTCTGAAGCCCATGTGAAGAACAAGGAAAAGCACTGTGTTAGCCAGAGCATGCCTCTTCAAATGACCATTACTAGTGCAGTCTCATTAACAGATTTCAAGACGAGAATTTATTCAGGACTTTGTGGAGTCTGACATCCCCTTTAGAAAATCGAAGAAAGCTACGACCGTTTCTAGTGAATCATTGCAAACGGGGAGGAGCGTTCCCCGAAAATGAGAGCAGCCTCCGTCAAACGCACCCTGCCCTGTGATTGACCAACATTGCCGTTCTACAGAAGATAAGTGGGAAGAAAATTGCGCTGGTTGTTGACAAGACAACCAATGCAAGGGATTGCAGCGTTCTAAACATCGTCATTGGTGAGTTAACTTAACATCCTATTAATATACCGTTGCAATAGCCTACATTTTACGTTCTGCAATGTGAATTGTACGCATGCAAATTGTGATATTCCAAATGACGAGCTATCGTGGTGAAATATAGCGATGCATAGTGTCAGCAGCTGTCTGCCTCTCCATCTAGCTAACTTTTGCTGTATTTATATTGTGTTTACACTTTAAATGTAAATAACACTTACTTTGTCACAATATTATTTTCGGTTAAAACATAATTCAAGTTTTTCCTTCTCTTTCATTGCAGGTGTTGAAAACCAGTGCTTTCTGGCAGATGTCATTTTCATGGAAAGATGCAACTACTCAACGTTTTCCCAAGTTGTATTAGCCTCTCGCTCCACAGCAACCATCAGAACCTGAATGATGCCTGAGAAGTGGTCACAGATGATGCCTCCTACTGCCTGAAGGCATACAAGGACGTTCTGAAAAGAGTGATGCCCAACTGTGTCCATGTAACCTGCCTCTGCCATGTCGTCAATCTGGTGGGTGAGACCTGGCAGCACTACAAATATGTCCCTGAAGTTGCATCACTTGTGACTTGGATGAGATCTGTCTTCAAGAAGCCTGCCGGAAAGAGAAGATAGGCGAGCTTCCTCATTATGAAGGAGTTTGTGCAGGCCAAGGCTCCTCCTGAAGCAGTGAGCTCCAGATGGAATAGCTGTTTTGAGACAGTGAAAGTACCATGTTCATCTGTACAGAGTTTTTTTGTTGCAGAAAAGGCATCTTCCCAGGCAGTCACAAACATCCTCAGCCAGCTGGAAACCGAGAAGGTTGCTGCATTGTTATCTAGATTTTTGCATTACTTTTTTTCATTTGTTATGAAACGCTTAGTAGAACTCTGTATTGAAGCACTTGCCTTGATAAAAAATAGTGCAATGTTGCATCATTACAAATGTATTGTTATCTTATTAATTTGTTGACTTTTTATTCAATCACATTATTAGACACACTTCCTGATGATAAAATTTGCATACATCGTAAAACACAGAATTCAGAAATGTTTTATTTGGGAGAAAATTGACAGACACGGCCCTAAAAATGACAGACACGGTCTAGCACATTTACAGAAATGTTGATAATTCTCTGTCAAACTCAGGCAGCGTCTGGTTGCTCAATTAGGCCCACTTTTCCCATATGCCTCACACGGGGCACCAATAGCCTCTGGAGGAGCCCCTATACAAAGATCAGTGTGTACTGATGGATGGACGGACGTACCGGACAGTGGATGTGGTGGGTCTAGAATGTCTCCCTGGGGTGTCAGTGGACATCTGCTAAGACGACTCTGTCTGGACAATAGGGCTGACCCCATTTATTCGACTGGTCAATAGGCTGTTGGTCGACAGATTTCTTTAGTCGAGCAATAGTAAAAAAAAAAAAGGTGTACAGGACACCTTTCTGAGTGGACTAATCCAAGTCCATCACTCTTAAGACATGCATTACTGAAATTGTATATGATTCTATTACATAAGAACAATGGTGCAACGCTAATAAAAATTATATTATTTTATAACAAATGCGCTTTCTCCCGTGTTGGATTGCGGACGCTGTTCTGAAACATCAGTGCCCTGTTGAATTGACGCCTTTTCCTAGACCATGTTGCTATGTGCATCATAGGAAAGTTAGCCAGCATATTGGTGTTTATAACAATGCGGCGGAGGCAGCAGCAGAGTTAGGAGACAAGAAAACAGCCCTTCCCTTGATTGTCTAAGAAAAGTGAGGAGAGATGAAACCCCAACTTAATTAGGTATATTATCAACAACCTAATTGTTAAATGTGCCTGGCTTTATTAATCATCCATATACACTATATATACAAAGGTATGTGGACACCCCTTCAAATGAGTGGATTCGGCTATTTCAACCAAAACCTTTGCTGACAGGTGTATAAAATCTAGCACACAGCCATGCAATCTTTTCAAACAAGCCAGTTCGTCAAATTCGTCAGCCCTGCTAGAGTGGCCCCGGTCAACTGTAAGTGCTATTATTGTGAAGTGGAAACGTCTAGGAGCTACAACGGCTCAACTGCGAAGTGGTAGGCCACACAAGCTTGTATAGTGCGTAAAAATCGTCTGTACTCGGTTACAACACTCACTACTGAATTCCAAACTGCCTCTGAAAGCAACGTCAGCACAAGAACTGTTCGTCGGAAGCTTCATGAAATTGGTTTTCATTGCCGAACAGCCTAAGAACAAGCCTAAGCTCGCTATGCGCAATGCCAAGCGGCGGCTCAAGTGGTGTAAAGCTAACCGTCATTGGACTCTGGAGCAGTGAAAACGTGTTCACTGGAGTGATGAATCACGCTTCACCAGTCTGACTGTGAATCTGGGTTTGCCGAATGATTTGAGAACGCTACCTTCCCAATGCGTAGTGGCAACTGTAAAGTTTGGCGGAAAAGGAATAATGGTATGGGGCTGTTTTTCATGGTTCGGGCTGGCCCCTTAGTTCCAGTGAAGGGGAATCTTAATGCTACAATATACAATGTCATTCTACATGATTCTGTGCTTCCAACTTTGTGGCAACAGTTTGCGGAAGGCCCTTTTCTGTTTCAGCATGACAAAGCAAGGTCTATACAGAAATAGTTTGTCAAGATCGGTGTGGAAGAACTCGACTGGCCTGCACTGAGCCCTGACCTCGACTCCATTGAACACCTTTAGGATTAATTGAAATGCTGACTGCGAGCCATGCCTATTCGCCCAACATCAGTACATGATCTCACTAATGCTCTTGTGGCTAAATGGAAGCAAGTCCCTGGGAAACTTGTTTTTTGTTAAAACAGCCACTCTGGTGTTATAGTTTATTTAGTGTGTATACTGTTCCAAATGGTCAGAAAAATAATATTTATTATAATAATAATAGCACTCTTTTTTTCTTGATCTCCTTCGTATTGGTATTATTACTATTATGATCATCATTATAATAAGTAGGCTAATGTCATTAGTATAGCAGCATTGTATAACCACCATTGAGCGGTAACTTAGGCCTGGAAAGTATTCAGACCCTTTGACTTTTTCAAATTTTGATACATTACAGTCTTATTCTAAAATGGGTTCAATTTGTTTTTCCCCCTCATCAATCTACATAATACCCCATAATGACAAAGCAAAAAACGTTTTTTTTAGATATAAGAACTGATCACATTTTACGTAAGTATTCAGACCCTTTTCTATGAGATGTGAAATTGAGCTCAGGTGCATCCTGTTTCCATTGACCATTATTGATGTTTATATAACTTGATTGGAGTCCACCTGTGGTAAATACAATTTATTGGACACAATTTGGAAAGGCACACACTCATATAAGAGCCCGCCCGTTTGTTATAACCAATTAAGAGGGCCAGGGTTGAGTGAATAGGGAATGTTTTTCCTAAACAAATGAGGGATTTCCGTAACAGTCAGAAATGGCTGTAACTATGTTGCAGCTTCAGCAACACGACAGCGCGATAAACACTGTTCTGTGGTGGACACTGCAGCAGGGAGCAGAGAGTGACAATGGGTGCTAGTCAGTCACTTGCTGTCATTTTATATTTTTTACAGCAAGTCTGAGCCTGACATGGCACAATCAAATCAACTGCGGTCAGACTACCTTTAGTCATCTGTGTGTCTTAATTTTTTAAAATCTAACCATGCGCTTAAAGCATCAGACGAGCTCAGTGGATATAGTTGCTTTGGTTGAAACATGTCTATATATGGAAACATACACATTTTTTAATATTTCGATTGGACTACTGGACAGCAACTGAAGACACCCGGCTAAGACTTCTGATCACATTGTCCATTCTGTTAACAGGCCCATGCCTCCTCCGGCACGAATGGAGATTGCATTTGGCCAAATTGTTTCAATATGGCAGCTATTCATTTTGTCTTCGTTGCTCAGTGATTCCTCGTACTCCTGAGAGCGCTCTTGTCTTTTCCCCAGGTGTCTGAAGACAGTTGTTTGTGCAGACAGGGTCAATAGCCTCTGATATTCCTCAGAAGTAATGCCCATTTATAGAAACATGTCAGCCTGTCAGCTATGAACGATAACCGAGATGGGCCAGGCATAGTCTCTGTACCTAGTAACGGGCACGTCCATCATCCCTATCTCCAGGATACAATTACTTGTTTACCAGGAGAAACAGGGATGATACAAGGAGGGTGAGAGGGAAATAAATATAGAGTAGAAATGTATTCTTTCCAAGCCAATGTCTATTGCTTTTAAAAACCGATCTGATTCGAGCCGAAAGCAGACCGAAATAGAGATGTCTCATATCAGAAAGCTGAAGCACAGACAGACTGTCATTTTGGTACCGGACCTGTGGCATTCCAGCCTTTCCAGATCCTCCAGTACATGAGGCCGCGACGTAAGTGATTCGTTGGATGGATATTTCTTGGCAGCTCAGCCCTTTTGACCACATTAGTCAATTTCGCCATCGATCAAAATACCGGAGTTCATCGTTAAGTCGGCTTAGCAATGTCTCACCCCTTTTGGTTTCTTCTACATACTGCACTGCTAATAATGCTGTATCACAAACTATTGATTGTTCCTCATTTTCTACAGTCTGTCTAGCTAGGTATCAGTTCTTCTTCAGCACTGTTGTGTGCTGTAGCATACGGTTGCCATGGAAGTTAGTTCCACAACGGCTATGTCGAAGTGGCAGGAAAACCCAATTACTTGAGACAGATAAGGCAGCCAGGCAGATATCCGGCACGCGTTGTCTGCCAAGGAGAAAAAAACATCTGCAGAAGCCAGTTCACTTTCTTAGGTGTGTGTCCGTGTTTGCACACTTTCAGTTGTGTGCAACTGTGTACCACTGTGCGTGGGTGTCCTTGTGTGTCTGGATGACTGAGTGTGTCCGTTAGCCAAGGGGGAGACCAAGTTGGAAGCATTAGAGCCAGTATTGGTGAACACTGCAGCAGTAGACGGCTGGACAGAAAGGCCAAGAAGATCATCAAGGACCTCAGCCTCCCGAGCCATGGCCTGTTCACTCAGCTACCATCTAGAAGGGTGAGACAGTACAGGTACATTAAAGCTGGGACCGAGAAGCTGATAAACAGCTTCTCTCTCCCAGGCCATCAGAATGAAACCGTCAACACTAGCCGTCTTCCGCCCAGTACCCTTCTCTGAACCTTAGACTCTGTCACTAGCCGGCTACTACCCAGTACTTTACCCTGCACCGTAGAGACAGCTGCCCGATGTACATTGAACACTGGTCACTTTAATAATGTTTACATCCTGTTTTACCCACTTCATATGTATTCAGTCTATTCTAGTCAAGACTCATCCTTTATAACTACTGTTGTACACATATTTTCTATTCACATAATGTCCATACTTGAAGGACCTACGCTTTTAAAAATGATTATTTTACAAGGATCACGTGTGCCCCTATGTCGAAAAATGTAGTGGTACACAAAGAAATTTAGGAGAACAATAAAAAAATAATATTTGCGCTAACAAGCCGTTTTCTTTGTAGTCATGGTACAAGCATGACGGTCACAAATCTGCGCTCAGTGTATTCTCCATGGTAGTGGCTGGGGTACAGTGTATTAATCATTTCAACAATTATCACCTAAATTGAAATTCCAGGTATTTAGGTGCAGATGTGAGTGCAAATGGTTGCACTTTAGAGCCCTGATACTGTCTATATACACCATTCACATACAGTACCAGTCAAAAGTTTGGAAACTCATTCCAGGGTTATACTTTACATTGTTGAATAATAGTGAAGACACAATCTATGAAATAACACAAAAGTGTTAAACACTGATGACAGCTTTGCACACTCTAAGCCTTCTCTCAATCGGCTTCATGAGGTAGTCACCTGGAATGCATTTCAATTAACAGGTGTGCCTTGTTTAAAGTGGAATTCCTTTCCTTATTTTGTTTGAGCCAATCAGGTGTGTTGTATTAGGGTAGGGGTGGTATACAGAAGATAGCCCTATTTGGTGAAAGACCAAGTCCATATTATGGCAAGAACAGCTCAAATAGCACAGAGAAACGACAGTCCGTTACTTTAAGACATGAAGGTCAGTCAATCTGAAAAAATGTCAAGAACTTTGAACGTTTCTTCAAGTGCAGTCGCAAAAACCATCAAGTGCTGTGATGAAACTGGCTCTCATGAGGACCGCCACAGGAAAGGAAGACCCAGAGTTACCTCTGCTGCGGAGGATAAGTTCATTACAGTTAACTGCACCTCAGATTGCAGCCCAAAAAAATGCTTCAGAATTCAAGTAATTGACATATCTCAACATCAACTGTTCAGAGGAGACTGTGTGAATCAGGCCTTCATGGTTGAATTGCTGCAAAGGAACCACTACTAAAAGACACCAATAACTTGCTTGGGCCAAGAAACACAAGGAATGGATATTAGACCGGTGGAAATCTTTCCTTTGGTCTGATGAGTCCAAATTCGAGATTTTTGGTTCCAACTGCCGTGTCTTTGTGAGATGGATTGTAGGTGAGCGGATGATCTCCGCATGTGTGGTTCCCACCGTGAAACATGGAGGAGGAGGTGTGATGGTGTGGTGGTGCTTTGTTGGTGACACTGTCAGTGATTTATTTAGAATTCGAGGCACACTTAACCAGCATGGCTACCACAGCATTCTGCAGCGATACGCCATCCCATCTGGTTTGGGCTTAGCGGCACTATACTATTTTTCAACAGGACAATGATCCAAAACACACCTCCAGGCTGTGTAAGGGCTATGTGACAAAGGAAGGAGAGTGAGTGCAGCATCCGATGACCTGGCCTCCACAATCAACTGAAACTACCCAATTGTGATGGTTTGGGATGAGTTGGACTGCAGAATGAAGGAAAAGCAGCCAACAAGCGCTCAGCATATATGGGAACTCCTTCAAGACTGTTAGAGCATAATTCCTCATGCATATCTTGTCTAAATTCATCGTGTGTGTGTGTTTATGTACGTCTAGATTGCGTTTTCAATTACTGTTACAGTAATGCAAATGTTTTTTTTTTGTGTGTACTTGGACATTTTACTGCACTGCTTGGAGCTAGTAACAAGCATTTTGCTGCACCCGCTATAACATCTGCTAAACTGTTTACACGACCCATACATTTTTTGTTTTGATTTGAGATGGATGCCGGCGAAGCATAGACAGGCAGGCTGCTGCCTACGCATTGAACTCTCCTTAACAAAGCCAGGATTCTTTACACACGCTAGAAAACTCCTAGGTTTGCTTGAAGTAGACTAGTTGAATATGATTCACTTTTGAGTAGGCTTTCTTATGTAACTCCTGGTGTAACGTCTGGCATCTGTATCCACAGCCAATTAGACACCGATCTGAGTTTTCCACCTCATCAGAATGAAGTTGTTTTGGAATCAGTTTCAGTTAGCATCTGAATAACAGACGCTTCAAAATGTGCATTTATAAACACCCGGGGAGTGATTCGTCCAAGAGTTGCAAAATACATTGTTTTACCGGGCCAAACGCCCTAAATCCAGTCTGTTTTATACAGATGTCTGATGAAGTTCATATTGTTCCACTTGGTTCTTAAGTTGTTGTATTTGAAACATGCCCACCTTTTTAATTTATTGCCTTCGTCAATAGTGTCAGAAAAACGTTGTACCCGTAAACTGTTTTACAGTATCACTTTCCAGTGCATAGTTCCCACCCTGGTACAGCAATTAAAACTACTCCAAGTTTCTAAGTCGTAACTAAGCTCCCAAATCACAATAATTAGCCTATGTAGATCATGCCCCCTCAAACGAGAACTGCAATTGTTATGTCTGTAATTATAGCTTAAGTTCAAACGAGCTCAGCTGTGAGTGACAGCGTGAACACTTGAACCCTTGGTTCAACTTGGTAGTCCGTAGCAGACCCAAAAGGCTCTGGGTGTTGGCTCAGCCATAGGGGGAGAAAAAAAAACTAACATTGCAACCTACCTGTAGCCGTAATGGCTGACTGTGGCAACAGCCAAGATTGTCTAGCTGCGTCGGTCATGTAATCAGAGCAGTGGAACCAGATCGCTGTGTCGGGCAGCGTAGCAAATATGTCGCTGTCAAGGCCGTGTAGCTCATTCAAAGATAATGAGGGCCTGTTTAGGAAGTTGAGTGGCGGTTAAGTGAGGAGTGCATTATTCATAATGGACGTCATGAGGGGTCAATGAACCGATATAGCTCACATTGATTCAGCCTAAAGTGTGCATGTTAAATCCTTTCCCCTCCGCTGGGGCCATGGAAAGTCACTTAGAATGGGAACCCTGATTTTGTCATTATTCTCTTTTCATTTAATCAAATACATTTTTATTTGTCACATGCGCCGAATACAGCAGGTGTACTATACTGTGAAATGCTTACAAGCCCTTAACTAACAATGCAGTTTTAAGGAAATGGGATGAAGAACATTTTTACTAAACCCTCTTCCATTAATACATTGTGCTGACTGGTAACTCTAGAAGTTATTGTCTGAGGTGTGAAGTTTAATTTGCCCTTTGGTCTGAACGATTGAATCTGCCATCAACACTGGTCTGCTTTCAGAGGGAGAAAATACACACTGTGTGTGTGGGCGAGTGCCCGTTTCTGCAAAATTGTATTGTTCTTTTGAAAAGGGGAATCAAATGAAATTTGATTTGTAACATGCATCAAAAACAACAGGTGCAGTAGAAATGAATACTTACGAGCCATTAGCCAACAATGCAGTTCAAGAAACAGAGTTAAGAAAATATTTACTAAATAATCTAAAGTAAAAAATGAAATATAAAAAGTAATACTATAACAAGGCTATATACAGGGGGTACCGAGTCAATGTGCGGGAGTACAGGTTATTCGAGGTAATTTGTACAGGTAGGTAGGGGTAAAGTGACTGCATAGACGATAATAAACAGCGAGTAGCAGCAGTGTAAAAACAAAGGGGGGGTCAATGTAAGTAATCCGGGTAGCCATTTGATTCATTGTTCAGCAGTCTTACGGCTTGGGGGTAGAAGCTGTTAAGGACGTTTTGGACCTAGACCAGGTGTTCCGGTACCGCTTGCTGTGCGGTAGCAGAGAGAACAGTCTATGACTTGGGTGACTGGAATCTTTGATCATTTTTTGGGCCTTCCTCTGACACCACTTAGTATATAGGTCCTGGATGGCAGGAAGCTTGGCCTCAGTGATGTACTGGGTTGTACTCGCTACCCTCTAGCGCTTGCGGTCAGATGCTGAGCAATTGCTATACCAGGTGGTAATGCAACCAGTCAGGATACTCTTGTTGGTGCAGCTGTAGAACTTTTTGAGGATCTGGCAACCCATGCCAAATCTTCTCAGTTTCCTGAGGGGGGAAAAGGCATTGTTGTGCCCTCTTCTTCTTTCTTGGTGTTTGGACCATGATAGTTTGTTGGTGATCTGGACACTAAGGAACTTGAAGCTCTTGACCCACTCCACTACAGCCCTGTTGATGTGAAAGGGCCGTGTTCGGCCCTCCTTTTCCTGAAGTTCACAATCCGCGTCTTTTTGTCTTGATCACGTTGAGGGAGGTGTTGTTGTCCTGGCACCACACGGCCAGGTCTCTGACCTCCTCCCTCCCTATAGGTTGTCTTATTGTTGGTGATCAGGCCTACCACCGTTGTCGTCAGCAAACTTAATGATGGTGTTTGAGTCGTGCTTGGGACTGAGCATGCACCCCTGAGGATCAGTGTGACCGATGTTGTTGCCTATCCTTATCACATGAGGGTGGGCTGTCAGTAAGTCCAGGTTGCAGAGGGAGGCCTTTAGTCCCAGAGTCCTTAGCTTAGTGATGAGCTTTGAGGGCACAATGATGTTGAACGCTGAGCTGTAGTCAATGAACAGCATTTTCATATAGGTGTTCCTTTTGTCAAGGGGGGAAAGGGCATTGTGGAGTGTGATTGTGATTGCATCATTTGTGGGTGAAGGGTTTCTGGGATGTTGATGCCTTTCAAAGCACTTCATGGCTACCGACGTGAGTGCTTACGGGACGGTAGTCATTTAGGCAGGTTACTTTCACATTCTTGGGCACAGGGACTATACTAGTCTGCTTGAAACATGTAGGTATTAGACTCGGTCAGGGAGAGGTTGAAAATGTCAGTGAAGACACTTTCCAGTTGGTCCGCTCATGCTTTGAATACACGGCCTGGTAAACCGTCAGGCCCCGCAGCCTTATGAATGTTGACTTGTGTAAAGGTCTTGCTCACATTGGCTACGGAGAGCGTGATCACACTGTCGTCCGGAACAGCTGGTGCTCTCATGCATGCTTCAGTGTTGCTTGTCTCAAAGTGAGCATAAAAGGCATTTAGGCCGTCTGACAGGCTTTATTATAATAATAATAATATTACATCTTGAAACCTTTACCCTTGGCCTGCTATAGAAATGTAGTGCCCTATATAATATATTTCTTAATTTTTGTCCTGATTCCATTTTTTTTTAAATAAATAATTTAGGTTTCAGTTTCACTAATTTTATGTTTTTAGTCCAAAACAATACTTAAACCACATCAGAAAAATCTATGAAAGTGATATAATTCTTCCAGGTAGGCCATAGGCTACTTTGTAGTTAAAATTATTTAACTGAGGAGGTTTTTGGGGAATCCTTTCCATCTACCAGCAGATGGTTTTAGTTTTTTTTGTGAAAATAAAAATTTGCACCAAAGAAAATAACTGAAAGACAAACCAGTACAAATAATATATATATATATATATATATATATATATATATATATATTTTTTTTTTAATCATTAGCTTTATTGCTAACGGCTACACAAAGTGTAGACTAGACACACACAACGCACACTGACAGGCATTCCTGTACCGTTTCAGAACGCTGCAGGAAAATATGAATCACTGATCCATTTTGTTCGTGTTTTGTGATTTAAATTCAATTAATTTTTGAATAAGTTCAATACATTTAGGGTTCCATCCGATTCGCTTTAGGCGACATCGGCATAGCGGTTGTGTTGGCGGTGTCTAGGGGGAACTGCATTAGAGCTGTCAAATCCACAAGCTGCTCCTGTCTTTAGAGGACATTTGCCATAGGCTGCAATGGGTCGCATTATGTGAAATCCCATGCGGCCTTGTTTACACGTTAGAACACTGGAATGTGAGATATAATCTACACCTCGATTAGGCTGATAGAAATCGGAATTATTTAGTGAAAAGATTTTTCAATTTGATCGTAATTTTCTATATAGTCTACATTTTCTCATTCTGAACTTCTGACACGATTGGGTGATCACCGACGTGGGGTACTCAACGATTTGACCGCTTCTTTGAAGTTCCACCTCAGACACCGCCAAAACATCTTGTTTGCGGGTTGGTGTCTGCTATCGCCATGTAACGCTTGCCTACTAAATTCAATCAAATAAATGTGTTGTTGAATTCCATTTTTATTGTCTGGATTCTGTGAATCCGCCCGCGTTTTCCACAACGCAGATTTTTAAAGGGCCCTAGAAATGGTCTGATGAATTCACCTGCAACCTCTATCTTTACCTTGAGACTCAGACTTCGGCTCTGTTGTGTTCGTACATATCCAACACCACTAGATACACTGTGGACTTGGAATGCCAGCGATACGGATGTTTTGGAAGATGCAAGTAGAGAGACAAGCCAAGAGCATGTTTTTGGGGTTGTTAACCTCGCGTGACCGCTTGTTTTATGTTAGCATATGGTCAGGGTCGTCATGAAGGACCAATGAACCGTACCAGAGGCCGCTGGCGAGCGAGAAGAGAACGGACATAGAGGATCACCCACCAGCTCTCGCCCTGCTCTTCTCGCTCTGCCTCTCTCTCTCGCGCTCTCTCAGCCTCTCTCGGTCTCTCGCTCGCTGATGGGCTTGTCATGAGCACTTTCTCTCTTTGCTTCTCATATTCTCTCACATCTGGCATCCACTTAGCACTAGGCTAAGTGCCCTAAGTCTTAGTGGGCACTGGGCATGGTGTCACATACTGGAGCCATGCCAGCCAGCCCCTTTCTCACTGAAAAGAACAACTGAACCACAATCAGAAATGTTGTTTGGGATGTATTGGAACTCTATTGGACCTTTTTTATCTGTGTAATACTGTAAGTAGCAGCTCAAACATGGATAGGCTACTGTTAGGCCTGCAGTATGTTTGTTAATGCCTTTGGGCTTTTGTATAGACCCGTGGGTAGGTCCTATATAGTGTGCACGTTCGGTACAGTATCGGGCCTGGGGGAGAAGTATCAGGCCCTCACCCGGACCTTTCCTGTTTAAAGAGAACAAGACAGAACTTTTATTTTTTACATAGACTTCTGGGTAACTGAGCACACTCTCCAATCAAGCCCTGGCCCAGAGCATTGCTCCCCAGCAGCAGTGACAAAGCTTTTCCCTGGAAGTTGCCTCAGGAACACAGTCGGCTCCTTGTTTACAAGTGTCTCTTTGAATTGGCAGTTAGTGAGGGTTGAAGAAACCTCCTGCAAGACCGCGATACCACTACATACCCATTCCAAAAATACTGTTTTAAGCCTGTGCACATACTCTTGAAGTTGAATTTTGTGTATGACTGAGTTCTGACTGTATTGACAGGCTGCCCTGTGGTGACCCTGTCTCATTGACTGGGGTATTTTTACCCAGCCTGTTAGCACTGGCCTGTGCATCAGAAAACGCACGCACACACTGTTTTTAAACTGGCTTGTGTGTCAACACATTATCACTCACATGTTTATTCATGCACACTAGTTCACACTTACTGGTTAACACAACATATGCAAACAGTCAGGCCTCCAGCTCTCTGATCCTCTCATCTAGTGTTCTCTGTAGAGACACACACACACACACCAGCCAGGCCTACAGCAGGCAGCCAAGGACAAATGTTTCAGTGCTTGTGTGTGGGGAACTGTCAGGTGTTCTCGAGTTTTCTAAAAGTGACAGACAACAATGTCCGTAGCATGTGGGTGGTAGAGCGGCTTGTGTCCTGTCCCCTGGATTTACTGGCCGACGCTGTCATCAGTCCTAGTTTAATAGCTGGTTGTGCTCAAGCATGAGTCAATGAGGCTTTCACGTTTAGAGGAGTGCAATCCATAGAAATGGATTTGGGAGTGTCCTTCACTTTTCAAGCGGGGCCGTGTATAGTAACCCTGGCACACAGGTTGTACTCTCACAAACACTTCACGTGAAGTCAATGGATGTCGTTAGCACTAAAGTCGTCGTCTAATAGTAACTAACGGGAGTAGGATGAAGGGGAGCGTAAGCTGATCCTAGATCTGTGCCAACTGCCAACTTCCGACCCAGGGCATAGAAGGTTTCTATGCTTCACTTACTAGAGCAAAAGACCAGACAATTGATAGCCGTGATCTCATTTGACTGCCCGTAATTTCTCCTTGCCCCGCCGGTTTTGACCACAGCAGCTCCAAGTCTGTTGGGTGAGGGAGGCTTGCTACACTAAGATTGTTCAGACTCCAAACAGGGGTCAGGTGTAAGCACACTCACTGGCCTCTCTCTCTCTCTCTTCCTTCACCTCACCTGTCTATTCCCCCCTCTTCTCTTCTCTCTCTCTCTCTCTCTCTCTCTCTCTCTCTCTCTTCAACACCCTTCATTCACTATGCTCTCTTTCTCCGTTTCCCTACCTCCAATCCCATCCTCCCAGGTTCTCACCTTTTTATACTTCACACACACACACACACACACACACACACACACACACACACACACACACGTTGCTATCAGCACAGTCAGTGTTAGCTAAGCTCCAGCATACTGTGCTGTTTACACCTATTCAGCCGCCGCCCCTCTCTCCCGTAATCCCCTCTTTCTTATCCCCTGCCTGTGCTCTGTGTCAATGGCATTAGCACAAAGGCATTTTCATACCCGGCAGACTCGCACCCACCAATTCAATAGCATTGGAAAGATTATTACGCCACAAGTTTTTATTCTACATTCTATCTCCCCCCCCCCCCAGGCTATAGGGGCCCGTCTCGCAGTTTATTGTGAATTTGCAGTGTATTACATCATGTAAAAGCACAAAAGCATCACTGCGAGGGATTCACAGGGGGAGAGAGCTACAAACATGTTTTTACTTCCCATTTCCTCGTTTTCAGCACCTTTTTTTTTTAAGGTAGTGTTATCTTAAATACCCTGGTAAATTGCCTTTTCAAAGGCGGCAGCAACCGGAACTGTTCACGACACATGGGAAGGGGAAGATGCTTTCACCGTTCACAAGTAACCAGAGGCTTTGGGTTGTGTGGGTTGACATTGCTTTGGGGGTTTCAGTAAGCGACTCCGCAGGTAGTTGCGGTATTAGCAAAGCGGTGGAGGGGTTGAATAAGTAAACAGTGGGGAAGTAGTGTGGGGAGATTATTGCTAATCCCTGTCTAGGGTACATGGGCTGGGATTACACAATCTCTCCAACACGCCCTGGAAGGTTGGGGGTGTCATCTCTCTGACAGAATGAAAGTAAAGATCTCTAGGCTTTATCGTTTTATGTGTGTCTCAAGCAAGCTTGGTTGGTGAGCTACAGTATCCATCGGTCCCATTGGGATCGGTAATGGAAGGTAGGTTTGACTCAAAGAACACTTTGGCCAATCGTGTCTTCCTCTTGAGTTGCATATAGATTTCAATTTTCCAGCTCATCTTAATACATTTCTACACATGATTATGAGGACATCCGCCAAGCACCTGTCAAGCCTCCGCAAAACAATGACGGCGCTGCACGTTCTGACTTCATCTTGACTCACACTTCCCCCTCTCCTTCACATGGACTTATTCTCTCACCACTTTCCTAATGTCCCCTGAACTCTAGCCGCCAGAATTATCATGTTTATTCTGGATTGCCATTTGGAAAAACAGCGTTTTGACATTTGAGAAGGCCTCAGAGGGGGCTAGTGATGTGAGGCTATGGTGCCACCCCTCCTCCTAGCAGCCTGTTATTTCTGTCACATGGCAGACACAAGATGACTTGCAAAAAATACCCCTCTCCTGAGGGTTAAACAAGCTACCATGGAAACAAATTATTTCTGAGGTTTATGGCTGTCAGACCCTAGGCAACATGCTATCAACGCTCAGAAAGAATGAGACTATCTTCACCCATAGAGCATTATCAACAGCCCTGGGCTGTTTTTTTAACCCAGTATAATACTATTATTTACATGCAGTGTGAGCCTATAATGCTGTCCCTAGTGGTTGAACCACAGGAAAGAACATCAAAATATGATATATTGGTGGTATTCCCTGGGCAGTCCGCCTATGTCATCAACCCGAGGGAACCTTTTCCACCAGATACCAGCTCAGACTGGTTTGATGTGGTTCAGTTTCGAGTGTTAAATGTGAGAGCAGGGCTGTTGAAAGAATGTCTGATATTTGATATCCTTACTGACCTGAAATCACATCCTTTTTATTTTTTTTTTGCTTAATTTCTAGCACCAGCTCCCACACATTGAGTCTTATTGTCTAGCCCTTTTTCTGACTGCAATCAGCAGTCCAGCTAGCAGGAACAGTGAAGACCTCAAACTCCTTGGGCCCATTTATTTTGCTGCTGGGCGAGCTAGCCGCTAAATCGATGTGAAAGCTAAGCAGATGCTAACATGCTGATTGGATTAGGGCTAGCAAATGAGATATCGGTGAGCGTGATGGGTTTTCCTAATGGCCGAGTTAAAGCACAGAAAATATATTTTTCCCTCTAACTCCACGTGTTGTCGTGGTAGAAAAAAACAATGCATCACCATAACAACAAGTTTAATTCCTTCCAGGAAAGGTTTGTTGCTAGTGGGAGATGTAGGAAATTGTTAGTCGGCATGACGACTAGATATCAGATTTCTTTTTAATTAGCTTGCTACTTAAACTGCTGGTTGCACAATCCTCCATTAAGGAATATAGGATTATCCATTGTTCTTACTCCCTCGACACAGCCATTCCTGTTGGTGCATTATGGTAAGAAAGCATACAACAGTTGCAATTGTTCAGGTTCTCACCTATGCTGGTGAAAGGATGAATAATATTGATACTATTGGCATCACATTAACTTGTATGATTCTGACGGGTTGAAGAAAAAGGGGTCGTTTTGTGTCGGTCAGAGAGAGGGAGACGGGTCAGAGGTCACGGTTCCTGGAAAGCTTATCAAGGAGGAAATCGGCTGCAGCAGGAGAGGTCAGTGTACCAGGCAGCCTGTTCTGTCGGACTAAATCCTCTTGTTTTCACTCCCTATTGTTGTTTTTCTTAACAGTGGCAACGTTAGAAAATGTTTAGGGCTCTCACCTTTTACCGTTATCTTGAAAGGAATTGCTTTTACCTAGGCCTATTTATGTTTTCCTTGTTTGTGCGCGTGTCCGTGCATGTGGTCCCTTCTCAGTAATGTGTGCGCCCCTGTTAGCAATTAGCTGAGCTTATCGCCTCAGAGAATTATAGTAGGTTGTACAGTTTTGTCACTTGTTTGCATTACGTTGAATAAGACCTATATGGGCCCCAACTTGTTACAACAATGAATACCATCCTCCTCAGGAGATTTGGATAGAATTTCAAGGAAGTGCCCTTCGAGTCTGAGAACTCAACTTGCATGACTCGGCATCACCCCACTATGGTCATGCTTTCCTATGATGCCAAATCACATTGATGATATCATTACTCAACTATACACGCTCCTCGCTCACTGTAGCAGTATGATAACTCTATATTAGGGTCTGTCCTTCCTAGTGTGTGTGTTATCTGGTGAGAGTGTGACTCTGAACACCTAAGCCATTTCCACTCATTTGACAATCACCTTTCCCGATTTCTCTTTAGAAAACACAGTAAAAGTGCAATATGTGCCATGTAAAAAAAAGCTAACGTTTCAGTTCCTTGCTCAGAACATATGAAAGCTGTTGGTTCAATATTCCCAGTTAAGAAGTTATTATAGGAATTATGACGCGTCAACTATTTCTCTCTATACCATTTGTATTCCATATACCTTTGACTATTGGATGTTCTAATAGGCATTTTAGTATTGCCAACCTGATCTCAGGAGTCGATAGGCTTGAAGTCATGAACAGCGTTCTGTTTCAAGCAATGCGAAGAGCTTCTGGCAAACAGTAAAGTTTGAATGAATGCTTACGAGCCTGCTGCTGCCTACCAACGCTAAGTCAGACTGCTCTACCAACGCTAAGTCAGACTGCTCTATCAAATATCAAAACATAGACTTAGTTATGATATAATAAACACACAAATACGAGCCTTTGGTCATTAATATGGTCAAATCCGGAAACTATCATTTCGAAAACAAAACGTTTATTCTTTCAGTGAAATACGAAACCGTTCCGTATTTTATCGAACAGTTGGCAACCCTAAGTCTAAATATTGCTGTTACATTGCACAACCTTCAATATTATGTAAAATTCTGGCAAATTAGTTTGCAACGGGCCAGGCAGCCCTAACTGTTGCATATAGTATGACTCTGCATGCAATGAACGCAAGAGAAGTGACACAATTTCCCTAGTTAATATTGCCTGCTAACATGAATTTATTTTAACTAAATATGCAGGTTTAAAAAATATACTTGTATGTATTAATTTTAAGAAAGGCATTGACGTTTATGGTTCGGTACATTGGTGCAACGAATGCGCTTTTGTTAAAACATCACCCGTTTGGCGAAGTAGGCTGTGATTGGATGATAAATTAACATGCACCCCTTTATTATATGCAACGCAGGACAAGCTAGTTAACTACACATGGTTGATGATATTACTAGATTAACTAGTGATTATATGTAGATGTATTGTTTTTTTTAATAAGAAGTTGAATGCTTATCCAGCAACTTAACCTGGCTCCTTGGTGCACTCGCGTAACAGTTTCTCATTTTGTCTGTCATAGTTGAAGTGTACCTATGATGAAAATGACAGGCCTCATCTTTTTAAGTGGGAGAACTTGCACAATTGGTGGCTGACTAAATACCTTTTTGCCCCACTGTATATACTATATTCTATTCTACTGTACCTTAGTCTATGCCGCTCGATTGCTCGTCCATATATTTACATATTCTTAATTCCATTCCTTACTTAGATTCGTGTGTGTTTAGGTATTCGTGGTGAAATTGTTAGATATTACTGCACTGTTGGTACTAGAAGCACACATCTTCTAAACGCGTGTATGTGACAAATAAAATGTGATTTGATTTGACATTCCTCCATTCTTTTCCTTCATTAAACCAACTTCTCCTGCAGAGGCACAGAGAGCAGCTTTTAGCAGCCAAGACCAATCCATAACAATCTGGCAGTCTGCTGAAATCATGCATTATTTATATTGAGGGAAGGAAACTGATCTCGGATCAGTGGTTCTCTGTCTGTAGCTGTGAGCGGGGGAACAGCAGGGTAGAAATTATACTGACCTAAGAGCAGCACTTTGACCACACCTTGTGTGTTTAGCATACAGGTATGTGCATGTTTGCGTGTGTCTGCTTGTATGTGTATTGTTAACTCGTGCGGATAATGCACGATAACTTAGGGTGGCACAATATGGGAAAATAATCAAATTGCCATGTTTTTGTTAACCTAATATTGAGATTTGTGATTTTAGTTGCGATTTAGATAGAAACACTTTGGTGAACTGTTGGAATCATAGAAATTAAATTAGTATTCCGATTCTATGGTTGGTGTTTGGCATGACAACTAATGAAAAAATGGGTAGAGTAAAAGTTGTTGTGACAGGTTAGGAACCATAGTGTTGGTCAGCATCCCAGGGGACCCTTGATACATTAATGGTGTAAAAGAATATATATATATTGCAGCCTCTTGCGACATGTCAATATTGCAATTTAATTGTGCAGTCCTAGTGCATGGTATGCATGCAATGGTAGAGGTGGCAGGTAGCCTAGTGGCTAGAGCTTTGGACCAGTAACCGAAAGGTTGCTAGATTGAATCCCCAAGTTAAAAATCTAGTAAAAATCCCCAAGGTAAAAATCTGTTCTGCCCCTGAACAATGCAGTTAACCCACTGTTCCTAGGCCGTCATTGTAAATAAGAATTTGTTCTTAACTGACTTGCCTAAAAAAAAAGATTAAAACAATTAAACGGTTAAGGCTATGAGTAGAGGAGGGTAGGCTGATCTTAGATCTGTGTTTACATGTAACTTCTAGAGCTGTTCCGTTGGTCACTTCCAAAGACAAGACCTGACAACTAGAGCAAATAACAAGCGCAAGTGTCTAAACAGTACCTTGTTAACCTGGCTTCCAAAACTATCTCCATCCCTTTAGTTTGTGCCATAGACTAAATCCCAGTCTAGGCTTATTAATTGGATGAGCACTCTCTCTGACTTCTCTTGTGACTGTAAGTGGGATACCATGGTCATGTGATGCACGCAGTCGTAGCGTCTTAGCCTAGTGGAAACATCACCAGGAGACCATTGCCCAGGGTCTATTGCTATAATAAAGGTTAAATGACCATTGAACCACAAAGGTATGCAGTTAAACGATAAAGCCTAGGACGCTTGAGATAAGGACGGACTATGTTCGTTAAAGGATAGCATAAACAGCAGTTATGTTTGTTTTCCAAGGGTATGGTTGTCATTCCAGTATGACTATCCTACCTATAGGAAAATGGTAGCCTGTGGTTTGGTCCATTCTACACAGTTGAGTACCCGGTATGGCTTCCCCATCCATTGCTTTATCACTTTCTTGCAATTATTTCCAAAACAACGTCTCTTGTTTATGGTCAATGACACAAGCAGTCATAAGACAAGCCTGTGTTGTGCGTTGCCATGTGTGGGCTGGATGATGACCTCACCGTTTGCTCTCTATCGACATCCAGACCAAGGGTCATATGATGAACCAACCAACCAGTCCCAAATGTCACTCTGTCCCACACTGTTCAATCCATTCCCAGTATTACAGCTTTGAAATTAGGCCTAGATGGTGCAGTCTCGTTATGTGGATATTTTGGTCTCTTATAGCTTGTTGTGAATGTGTTTGTTCCCGTTCTGTGGCAGTCACAGAGAGTACACTCCATCCCACTTTGTTTCTATTTCCATCAACAAGCTTCAAAGAAGTTCCACTTTGGCCTTTATAAAGGATTTATTTATCTTCAAATAATTAGTCAGGCATTTTATGTATTGCTCTGAGGGGTGTGTGTGAGCATGTGAGAGAAAGACCCAGAAAAGGAGGGATAGTGTGTCACCCACACATTTGAATGCTTTCATATGATGTGTGTGTCTCTCACCTGGTGGTGTCACAGTGGGGTTATAATCACTAGGTGTGGGTGGGGTTATCGGCCTGCTGGGAAGGCTGACGCTGAACAAGCACAGAGAGACACAGCATGGCATTCTGTCAGCCTCGACCCACTCAACCCTTTCTCTCCCCCTCACTCCGTCTGGGAATGAAAAACGGTGATTCATATTCAGATAACCATGTAGTCATCTATTCATCCATATAGCAATGCATTCATGCCAACTTGGTAACTTCCAGGAAAGCCTGCATTGATTTTGACGACTCGGTACCATTCCCTGTCTTCGTTTATTAGGCTACCTTCTAACCTTCCTTGCTTCTTGTATTCTGGTGATATCGTAGACTCTTACGATCGATTCAGTACCATTTTATAGGGATCGCCTTTGATTTTGCTCCCATTTGATCATTGCTATCGTAGCCATGATTTCAGCATTAGCCACTCAGAGACTTGGACATAGTATCAGCCTCCAGGGTGTTATTTTAGGTTCTCTTTCACCAGCCTTGCAAGCCAGCTGGTCCCTCAGTGTGGTGGCAATGCTTGTCACAATGGCTCAGACACAAGAGGTATGTGGCAGGGTCTACAGTCAATCACGTATTACAAAAAGAAAACCAGCCCCGTCGCGGACCAGGATGTCTTGCTCCCAGACAGACTAAATAACTTTTTTGCTCGCTTTGATGACAATACAGTGCTACTGGCACGGCCCATTACCAAAACCTGCGGACTCTCCTTCACTGCAGCCGACGTGAGTAAAACATTTAAACGTGTTAACCCTCGCAGGGCTGCTGGCCCAGACGGCATCCCCAGCCACGTCCTCAGAGCATGCGCAGACCAGCTGGCTGGTGTGTTTACAGACATATTCAATCAATCCTTATCCCAGTCTGCTGTTCCCACATGCTTCAAGATGGCCACCATTGTTCCTGTTCCCAAGAAAGCTAAGGTAACTGAGCTAAACGACTACCGCCCCGTAGCACTCACTTCCGTCATCATGAAGTGCTTTGAGAGACTAGTCAAGGACCATATCACCGCCACCCTACCTGACACCCTAGACCCACTCCAATTTGCTTACGGCCCCAATAGATCCACAGACAACGCAATCGCAACCACACTGCACAGTGCCCTAACCCATCTGAACAAGAGGAATACCTATGTTTAGAATGCTGTTCATTGACTACAGCTCAGCATTTAACACCAAAGTACCCTCCAAACTCGTCATCAAGCTCTAGACCCTGGGTCTCGACCCCGCCTTGTGCAACTGGGTACTGGACTTCCTGACGGGCCGCCCCCCCAGGTGGTGAGGGTAGGTAACAACATCTCCACCCCGCTGATCCTCAACACTGGGGCCCCACAAGGGTGCGTTCTGAGCCCTCTCCTGTACTCCCTGTTCACCCACAACTGCGTGGCCATGCACGCCTCCAACTCAATCATCAAGTTTGCGGACGACACTGCAACAACGACGAGACGGCCTACAGGGAGGAGGTGAGGGCCCTCGGAGTGTGGTGTCAGGAAAAATAACCTCACACTCAACATCAACAAAACAATGGAGATGATTGTGGACTTCAGGAAACAGCAGAGGGAGCACCCCCCTATCCACATCGATGGGACAGTAGTGGAGAGGGTAGTAAGTTTTAAGTTCCTCGGCGTACACATCATGGACAACCTGAATTGGTCCACCCACACAGACAACTTTGTGAAGAAGGCGCAGCAGCGCCTCTTCAACCTCAGGAGGCTGAAGAAATTTGTCTTGTCACCAAAAGCACTCACAAACTTCTACAGATGCACAATCGAGAGCATCCTGTTGGGCTGTATCACCGCCTGGTACGGTAACTGCTCCGCCCACAACCGTAAGGCTCTCCAGAAGGTAGTGAGGTCTGCACAACGCATCACCGGGGGCAAACTACCTGCCCTCCAGGGCACCTACACCACCCGATGTCACAGGAAGGCCATAAAGATCATCAAGGACAACAACCATCCGAGCCACTGCCTGTTCACCCCGCCATCATCCAGAAGGCGAGGTCAGTACAGGTGCAACAAAGCAGGGACCGAGAGACTGAAAAACAGCTTCTATCTCAAGGCCATCAGACTGTTCAACAGCCACCACTAACATTGAGTGGCTGCTGCCAACATACTGACTGAACTCCAGCCACTTTAATAATGTAAATTGATGTAAAAAAATGTATCACTAGCCACTTTAAACAATGCCACTTAATATAATGTTTACATACCCTACATTACTCATCTCATATGTATATACTGTACTCGATACCATCTACTGCATCTTGCCTATGCCGTTCTGTACCATCACTCATTCATATATCTATATATACATATTCTTTATCCCTTTACACTTGTGTGTATAAGGTAATAGTTGTGGAATTGTTAGATTACTCGTTGGTTATTACTGCATTGTCGGAACTAGAAGCACAAGCATTTCGCTACACTCGCATTAACATCTGCTAACCATGTGTATGTGACAAATAAAATTTCATTTGATTTGAGCTGTGTTGGACTCGATCCCCTATCAAAGGACAGAGCTCAGCCAGGGGAAGTCTTGTAAGGGCTTAATTCATTTCCCCCTCATTGTTTTGGCCCTGCTTTCAATCAGGGTATTGTAGGGGCCTTCTCATAGGAATCGGCTACTGTAACTCGACTTGATGAACTTTTTGTTAATTGCTTAGTGATACGACTTCTAGTCCTGCTATTGAAGTAGGTTCCTCCTCCAAACCTCGATTTAACAGTCTAATGCTCATTGTTGAACCCATTCTTTGTTCTGGCTGAGTTGAGGGTGTTCGATAATGACACACTATGGGGACATCGTGGACTAAATCGCCTACATGTCTGACATTGCCCTCCTGTTTGTGTAGGTTCATGAGTTTGTATTTGCGTAGGGCTGTGTGTGGTCGATAATATCAATACCCATTTAACGCCATATACTCTGTTTTGTAGTTGGGAGTTTGTTTGATGATGATGATACAGTATGGGGACGTGTGTAACCTTTGCCCTCTCCCTGTCTATCTCCCTAGGCTGTGACCCAGCAGGAGCGCTGCGATGGCCAGCTGCCACAGTAGCCATGCGGACACCGCCGAAGCTCCTCCTCCTTCAGCCTCACGGCCGCCAGCCATGCCCAAGCTCCACGTCCAGGGCTCGCTGTCCCGGAAGTCCATCACCATCCACTTCTCGCCCCTGGGCGAGGAGGAGAAGGAGGAGGAGCTCTATGGGGCAGTTGTGTCCTCTCCTCTTCCCACTGCTGGACCCATAAAGGACCCCCCAGGCATTGTGACGGCCCTGGAGGCCAGCGAGGATCTGATCCTTGATGGAGCCGGGTTGGACTCTGCAGTTGTGCCTATGTTGTCCTCAACTGGTCCTCAAAGCTCCACCTCCACGTTACCCTCTGAACTGAAAAGCTCCTCTCCTTCCCCTGCCACCACCTCCAAATCCACTTCCTCCACCTCCAAATCCACTTCCTCCAAGTCTAGCGACAAACCTTTCTTCAGCCTGGTCAAGTCTCTATCCTCTGACATCATTGAGACTTCTGAAAATGTCTCCATCTCCCCCGCTGCCCCCACTTCCGTGCGCCACTGCCACCCGATGAAAACCCTGGTCAAGTCACTCTCCTCTGACAACTCCCAGGAATCCCCCCCTTCCTCCTCCTCCTCGCCCTACCGCCTCTCGGACTCCCGCCTCAACCTGCACCTCTTCAAGCAGTTCACGCAGTCCCGTGCCCCGGTAGCTGTCGTTGCCGGGGCTGACTCAAAGACCGCCCCCTCCTCGACGCTCACCTCCCCAGACAGCCGCAACTTCTTTAAGGCGTCCGTGGAGGCGAGCATCGAGGACACTAAGCGCCGTTTCTCCGAGGCCATCTACGAGCCTCTCCAGCTGTTCAATAAGATCATGGAGGACAAGACTGGAGGCATTGGCAGCAGTGCCTTTCGGTCCAAAGCGCTCTCGTCCAGTGCTTCGGAGCTCACCTGCCTGGCCTCCCTCAACAACGGCCAACCGGAGAGCAACAACAACTACAGCATCAAGGAGGAGGAAACCGGGGATGAGTGGGAGTCCGAGGGAACCGGAAACGGAGCCAGCTCTCCAAATCCCACCTCTGACACCAGAAGTCCTAAAATGTCTTCCACCTCTCTCAGCCTGGACAATTGCTCCATGTCAGCCCTGTCCAAGCTGGAGGACGAGGACTTCTGTATCCTGTCTAGTGAGGACTTTGAGGATATCGAGGGGGATTATGGAGTCACAACCGACGATACATGTAGCCAAGTCAGACTGCCGCCTAGTGGCAGTCCAGAACTATGTAGTGACGACAAGTCAGAGGGAGAAGATCTGCCACCCAGCATTCCACACTACACCCTGATCATCATCACAGCGCTGGTCTACGGGTACTTCGTGTTGCCCCTGCCCACCTACGTTGGGGGTATGCTGCTGGGAGTGGGACTAGGGTTCATGCTAGCTATCGCTGTGGTGTGGTTGGCCGGACCCAAGCCTTCTGGCAATCGCACCAGACATCCCAGACACCAGGGGAAGCTGAGGAACATGGCCCAGCTGGGCATCAAAGAGCCAAGCATCTTCAAGGTGAGCAACTCCATGATCTTCTAACCTATTGGTTCTCTAACCTCTCTTCAGGGACCCCCAGATGTTTCACAATTTAGTTGTACCCTAGAACTACCACTCCTGATTCACTAGACAAGGGCCTAATGATTAGTTGAGAAGTGGAATCAGTAGTGCTAGCTCTGGAATAGAGCAAATTCATTGGACAGGCTGGGGATCACTGAGGAGAGGTTTGAAATCACTGTAAAACCAATTAACTGAAGATGTGTGGAAATCTATGGTCACACAAATAAGCAGTGGTGCTGAACACACACCCAAAAATGAAAGATTCATAAGGCCATGTTATTATTACTTAGCTAATGGCCAGAATTCCGTTCGTTAACAATGAGAGACCTGCTGTGGTAAGGTATCACGTTGAACTTTCCCAATACTTGTGTTATCAGAGCAAAGTTGCTTTAGACGGCCATTAGATATCTAGGTTGACCTGTGATTCACCAGCCTTGATCCCGTTGGTGTTCATTGTACATATTTTTTAAGAAGAAGCCGGGGTGACCATCTTTTAGCCTGGTCTTAATTGCACCTAATTATTATTTTAGCTCCTGCTGTGCAATACTCTTTTCACAAAAGCGCCTTTAAAAGATGTCCAATGTTCTCAGATTCTTCAGAAGTCCCAGCTGGTGACTTCTTCAAAACCTGTGAACTTTGGGAATTGTGCAAGCCTTGTAGAGAATGAATTGTAAAGGGCACCACGAAGTAGGTCTAGATCAGGTCTCTTTTATTACTGACTGATCACCTACATGTAACTGCCAAACTAATGGAAACGCCACCAAAGTGTCTTAATAGGGTGTTGGGCCAGCATGAGCCGCCAGAACAGCTTCAATGCACCTTGGCATTGATTCTACACGAGTCTGGAACTCTATTGGAGGGATGCAACAGAAATTCCATAATTTGGTGTTTTATTGGTAGTGGTGGAAAATGCCATCTCGGGCGGCGCTCCAGAATCTCCCGTAAGTGTTCAATTGGGTTGTCTGCTGACTTGAGACACACGCAGACGCACACAGACACCCTATGCTCCTTTGAACCCCCTCTTTCAAAGTTACTGAGATCTCTTATAGATATTGTAGCCAAAATAATGGGCAAAGGGGGATTTTTATATGTGACACTAAGCATGACGGGACGTTCATTTCTTAATTACCTCAGGAACCTCACCTGTGTTGGCAGCACCTGCTTTAAATATACTTTATTCCTCATTTACTCAAGTTTCCTTTATTTTGGCAGTTACCTGTACAACGTTTCAGCATCCATCATGATCCGTGACTGGCTTAAAGGCATACTCTAGGATTTTAGCAATGAGGCCTTGTATCTACTTTCCCAGAGTCAGACGAACTAGTGGATACCATTTAAATGTCTTTGTGTCCAGTATGAAGAAAGTTAGCATTGGTTCGCAAAACTACCTCTTCTCGTCTCCTGACTAGTCTCGCCTCTAGACAAATATAGACGACTGTTGTGACAGCCCACATAAAGTGCCATTCAGAGAAGAAATATGCCTATTTGAGCAGTAAATGAGATCGTCCACGCTTCGACTCTTTCACCGCTTTGATGTCAGAGGGAACAAAAGAGTGAGGCTCCGAGGCAAATATACCTCATCCTCCATTGTTAGCGCTAATAGACAATAAATTACCTGAGGGAAGCCAGCTGTGCATTTAGCAGCATTAGCACTCAAATGGATCAGACAGACCATAGCCACTGTGGCTGTATATCATACTCAAAGCCTGTTAGCCTACTTTCTCTTCACTGCTATAATGCCCTCCATGGCTTGAGTGGTCACCCCGTGGCCCTCCTTCCAAATGATGTCACCTCTGGACTGTCAACAAAAGCCAGTCGGTCAGTCACAGTATAATGGAGAGGGTTCACGGTCTTGTTTGACCCCCACATATTGGAAAGCTGATGATAACATCACCAGCAGGCAGCACAGCACACAAACACATTTACTGTCAGGCTTTACTGTCCTGGGCTTGGCCTTGTCAATCAAAGGGACAGTGAATGGTGGCGTTATGGACACAAAGGGGATAGGCTTTGTTCAGGGCTATAATATGACAATTTGGTGACAAGTGTCTTCTGTCTCTCTCCCCTCATTCTCTTATTCCCTCGCATGCCCTCTCTCTCTCTCTGTCTCCTCTTTTTTCTGTCTTTATTTCTGTCATTCTCTCCCTCTCTCTCCCATCACCCTCTTCATATCTAGCTGTGGGAGCAATAGAACCAGCACATCTAGGCCTATATCAAGTTTCCTGCAGGAGACTTGTGTGTCTGTGGTGGCAAAGCTCTAGGGGCCGTCTTGATCTCTGCGAAGAGGAAGGGACGAGATGAGACTGGGGGGTTGCATCCTAAATGGCACCCTATTCTCTAACATAGTGCACTACTTCAGACTCAGCCGACGAGGAGGCAGCACTTTACTAGATGACTGCTGTCGCGATTCTACTATCCTCTTCAATCTACTGCTGTTGGATGAGGATTTTTATTAGTGGTTCAAGGCTAAACCAGTGGTGCAATATTTCTCTACACGTTGGAATTAAAGAACGTGGACAATACACTGGTGGTAAAAGTGATGATAGCCACTAGGAGCAACCAGTTTCAATCATCACTATACCTAACCCACAGTGCAGACCATCAGGGTTGAGGTCAAGTCGTGGATTATTGTGTGTTTGAATCTGTGACGGCATCATCGTTCTTTGAAGGTTAAGCATTTTAGACGTTACTGGTCCCGTCTGTGGCATAGGGCATGTCCAGGGATTTAGACCGACTTGATTTCCACCCCTTTTTAGATTTGATTAGGCCTAGTAGTTTAATGAAGCTGTCGGTAGCAGTGACAATCGAAGACACACACACAGGATGCAGTCTAAGCCTGCATGAGTAATTTAGGAGGAAAATACAGCTAGATAAATCAGCAGTTAATTTTCTACCATAAAGTTTTATAATTGACCTCAACACGAAATATGTTTGGAAGCTATTTTTCAAAAACAAATGATGACTTTTTGACCCACCCACTACATCATTTTGGTCTAACTACACACATGGGGCGCCCTAGTTCACAAATAGACTGTTATTTTTTGTTTTAATACATATTGCCTGTTTATAAATTGAAATGAGAACGCAAACAAACCCAGGAAAGGAGCTGAAAGGCTATCTCGTAAGACAGAGGCAATTAAATTATTGACTCCGGTCTATTGGGAAGACATGCATCATACTTGCGCAACAGCCTACTTATAAGCAGTAGTAGATCCTTCTGATCCATCTGTTCTTGACCATTTTTATCAACATAGGAGTTGTGATCTCAATTTTGACAAACTGATTGTGATTTAGTTTCTATTAAAAAATGTATTTTTATTTTTTAAATAATAATAATAAAAATAATTTTAAAAATGTATTTGTAATGACAATTACAACAATACTGAATGAACACTTACTTTAACTTAATATAATACATCAATAAAATCAATTTGGCCTCAAGTAGATAATGAAACATGTTAAATTTGGTTTAAATAATGCAAAAACAAAGTGTTGGAGAAGAACGTAAAAGTGCAATATGTGCCATGTAAGAAAGCTAACGTTTCAGTTCCTTGCTCAGAACATGAGAACATATGAAAGCTGGTGGTTCCTTTTTTAACATGAGTCTTCAATATTCCCAGGTAAGAAGTTTTAGGTTGTAGTTATTATAGGACTATTCTATTCTTCTGTAGCTCAGTTGGTAGAGTGCATGGCGCCTGCTTCTGTAACGCCAGGGTAGTGGGTTCGATTATATGCAACCCACGGGACCACCCATGTGTAGTTAACTAGTGATTATGATTGAATGTATGCTACACATGACTGTAAGTCTCTTTTGGATAAAAGCGTCTGCTAAATGGCATATATTAAATATATATTAAACATAAAAAATCGCGCGCGCCAAAAATACAGATTTCCGATTGTCATGAAAACTTGCATATATTAAATATATATTAAACATAAAAAATCGGCGCCCAAAAATACAGATTTCCGATTGTCATGAAAACTTGAAATCGGCCCTAATTAATCTGCCATTTCGATTAATCGGTCGACCTCTAGTTTCTATACATAGACGGAATCAGATGTTCATGCATTTAACATTAATTTGCTTTGTCAGGTGCCTAAAATCATTGTAGTGTCTTTTCGGAAGGGTTCAGCAGTACAGAATGTTCATACAGTGCATTCGGAAAGTTTTCAGACCCCTTGACTTTTTCCTCATTTTGCTACCTTACAGCCTAATTCTAAAATTGATAAAATTATCAATTTTTCTCATCAGTCTACACACAATACCCCATAATGACAAAGCAAAAAGTTTTGTGAATTTTTGTAAATGTATTAAAAATGTATAAAAACAGACTTGAAATTGAGCTCAGGTGCATCCTGTTTCCATTGATCATCCTTGAGATGTTTCTACAACTTGATGGGAGACCACCTGTGGTACATTTAAATTGATTGGACTTGATTTGGAAAGGCACACACCTGTCTATATAAGGTCCCATAGTTGACAGTGCATGTCAGAGCAAAAACCAAACTATGAGGCTGAAGGAATTGTCCTTAGAGCTCCACAACAGGATTGTGTCAAGGTACAGATCTTGGGAAGTGCACCAAAAAAAAATCTGAAGCATTGAAGGTCCCCAAGAACACACTGGCTTCAATCATTCTTAATTGGAAGAAGTTTGGAACCACCAAGACTCTTTCTAGAGCTGGCCGCCGGGGCAAACAGAGCAATTGGGGTAAAGGGGCCTTGGTCAGGGACGTGACCAAGAACCTGATGGTCACTGACAGAGCTCCAGAGTTCCTCTGTGGAGATGGGAGAACCTTCCAGAAGGACAACCATCTCTGCAGAACTCCACCAGTCAGGCCTTTATGGTAGAGGGGCCAGACGGAAGCCACTCCTCAGTAAAAGGCACATGAAAGCCCGTTTGGCATTTGCCAAAAGTCACCCAAAGGACTCTCACACCATGAGAAACAAGATTCTCTGGTCTGATGAAACCAAGATTGAACACTTTGGCCTCGAATGCCAGGCGTCATGTCTGCAGGAAACCTGGCACCATCCCGATAGTGAAGCATGGCGGGGCCAACATCATGCTGTGGGGATGTTTTTCAGTGGCAAGGACTGGGAGACTAGTCAGGATCAAGAGAAAGATGAATGGAGAAAAGTACCTTGAGAGAGCCTTGATGAAAACCTGCTCTAGAGCACTCAGAACCTCAGACTGAGGAAAAGGTTCACCTTCCAGCAGGACAATGACCCAAAGCACACAGCGAAGACAACAGAGTGGCGGCTTCGGTACAAGTTTCTGAATGTCCTTGAGTGGACTAGCCAGAGCCTGGACTTGAACCCGGTCGGATATCTCTGGAGAGACCCGAAAATAGCTGTGCATCGACACTCCCCTTCCAACCTGATAGAGCTTGAGACAATCTGCAGAGAGAATGGGAGAAACTCGCCAAATGTGTGCCAAGCTTGTAGCGGCATACCCAAGAAGACTCAAGGCTTTAATCGCTGCCAAAGGTGCTTCAACAAAGTATGAGTAAAGGGTCTGAATACTTACAGTACCAGTCAAAAGTTTGGACACCTACTCAGGCAATGGTTTTCTTTATTTTTACTATTTTCTACATTGTAGAATAATAGTGAAGACATCAAACAATGAAGTAACACAGATGGCATCATGTCATAACCAACAAAGTGTTAAACAAATCAAAAATATTTTAGATTCTTCAAAGTAGCCAACCTTTGCCTTGATGACAGCTTTGCACACTCTTGGCATACTCTCAACTAGCTTCGTGAGGAAAGCTTTTCCAACTGTTTTAGGAGTTCCCACATCTGCTGAGCACTTGTTGGCTGCTTTTCCTTCACTCTGCGGTCCAACTCATCCCAAACCATCTCAATTGTGTTGAGGTTGGGTGATTATGGTGGCAAGTCACCTGACGCAGCAGTCAATCACTCTCCTTCTTGGTCATACAGCCCTTATACAGCCAGGAGGTGTGTTTTGGGTCATTGTCCTGTTGAAAAACAAATGACAGTCCCACTAAGAGTAAAAACCAGATGGGATGGTGTATCGCTGCAGAATGCTGTGGTAGCCATGCTGGTTAAGTGAACCTTTTTTTAAAATTCTAAATAAACCACAGAGTGTGTCACAAGCAAAGCACCATCATACCTCCTCTATGCTTCATGGTGGGAACCACACATGCAGAGATCATCTGTTCACCTACTCTGCGTCTCACAAAGACACGGCGATTGGAACCAAAAATCTCAAATTTGGACACATCGGACCAAAGCACAGATTTCCACCGGTCTAATGTCTATTAATCATGTTTCTTGGCCCAAGCAAGTCATCTTATTATTGGTGTCCTTTAGTAGTGGTTTCTTTGCAGCAATTCTACCATGAAGGCCTGATTCATGCAGTCTCCTCTGAACAGTTGATGTTGATGTGTCTGTTACTTGAACTCTGTGAAGAATTAATTTGGGCTGCAATTTGAGGTACATTTAATTGCCGATTTCTGAGGCTGGTAACTCTAACGAACTTGTCCTCTGCAGCGCAAATAACTGCCGAGATAACGCTGGGTCTTCCTTTCCTGTGGCGGCCATCATGAGAGCCACTTTCGTAATAGCGATTGATGATTTTTAAGGCTGCACTTGAAGAAAGTTGAAAAGTTCTTGAAATGTTTCGGATTGACTGACCATGTCTTAACTTGTTATGGCTGCAATCCTGATATCGGGATAAGTGTCATCAACAACTGCTGAATAGCATAGCTCTACATACAATAAACATTACTATAAATATTTATATTCATGAAATCACAAGTGCAATATAGGAAAACACAATTTAGCCTTTTGTTAATCCACCTGTCGTGTCAGATTTTGAAATTATGCTTTTCAGCGAAAGCAATCCAAGCGTTTAAGTTATCGATCGCACGATAAAACATTAAGTACACTTAGCATCAGGTAGCTCGGTCACGAAAATCAGAAAAGCAATCAAATGAATCGTTTACCTTTGATCTTCGGATGTTTTCACTCACAAGACTCCCAGTTACACAACAAATGTTCCGTTTGTTTTTGTTCCATACAGATTATTTTTATATCCAAAATACCTCCGTTTGTTTGGAGCGTTATGTTCAGAAATCCACAGGAAAGAGCGGTCATGACAACGCATACGAAAATTACAAATAGTTTCCATTATGTCCACAGAAACATGTCAAACGTTTTTTATAGTCAATCCTCAGGTTGTTTTTAAAACATATAATCGATAATATATCAAGCGCAAATGTCTTTCACAATAAGAGAGGGGAAAACCATGGCTGTCCAAATTCTGTTGCGCAAGCAAAACTCATGTGACCACGACGCGATGTACGTTCTGGCTCATTTTTCAAAATAAAAGCCTGAAACTATGTCTGAAGACTGACACTTTGAGGAAGCGATAGGAAAAGGAATCGGGTTCATATCCCTTTAAATTGAGCAAAGGGATTCTATGGAACATGGAGTTTTCAAAATAGAAGCCACTTCCTGCTTTGATTTTCCTCAGGGTTTTGCCTGCAATATCAGTTCTGTTATACTCACAGACAATATTTTGCCAGTTTTGGAAACTTTAGTGTTTTCTATCCAATACTAATTATAATATGCATATATTAGCAACTGAGACTGAGGAGCTGGCCGTTTACAATGGGCACCTTTTCATCCAAGCTACTCATACTGCCCCTGCAGCCATATAAAGTTTAAGTTATGATGGACTGTCTATTCTCTTTGCTTATTTGACCTGTTCTTTTACCAAGTAGGTTCTGTATACCACCCCTGCCCTTGTCACAACACAACTGCTTGACTCAAATGCATTAAGAAGGATAGAAATTCCACAAATGAACTTTTAACAAGGCACACCTATTCATTGAAATGCATTCCAGGTGACTCCTTCTGTGGCTCAGTTGGTAGAGCATGGCGCTTGTAACGCCAGGGTAGTGGGTTCGATTCCCGGGACCACCCATACGTAGAATGTATGCACACATGACTGTAAGTCGCTTTGGATAAAAGCGTCTGCTAAATGGCATATATTATTATTATTATTACTACGTCATAAAGCTGTTTGAGAGGATGCCAGGTGTGTGCAAAGCTGTCATCAAGGCAAAGGGTGGCTACTTTGAAGAATCTCAAATATGACATTTTTTGATTTAACACTTTTTTTTGGGTTACTACGTGATTCCATATGTATGTTCATGTCTTCACTATTATACTAAAATGTAGAACAGTAAAAATAAAGAAAAACCCTTGAATGAGTAGGTGTGTCAACTTTTTGACTTGTACTGTATCTTAATGTGATATTTCAGTTTTTAAGTTTTTATACTTTTAGTAACATTTCTAAAAACCTATTTTTGCTTTGTCATTATGGGGTATCTTGTGTAGATAAATGAGGGTAAAAACGATTTAATCAATTTTAGAATAAGGCTGTAACCTAACCAAATTTTTCCAAAAAGTCAAGTCGTCTTAATACTTAACGAATGCACTGTATAGTCTACTGTACAAATAATTTTATTGCGCCATACAAAGTAGATGTGTTAATTGATTGATTGGTTTAATGTGTCATTGGTTGATTGTTCCACTGGTTTGTCGGTTGATTGACCTGACTGATTTCTCTATCTCCCCCTGCAGGGCTGGATGAACGAGATAGTGAACTACGACCCGGAGACATATCACGCCACTCTGACCCACTCTGTGTATGTGAGACTGGAGGGCTCCATCCTGCGCCTGTCCACACCCAACCGCAACATCGCCCGGCGGGCCACCCATAACGAACCCAAGCCCGACGTCACCTATATCAGCCAGAAGATCTACGACCTCACTGACAGCAAGGTGGGTGCATTTAAAAAAATATCAAAAAGAGAATAAGGCAAAGGAGGTCAAAAGGGAACATTGTTTCCATATGCGAATATGTGTCTTTACCTGTTGCAAACCATGTGAAGGGATTTTTTTTTATTTAACTAGGATATTCAGTTAAGAACTAATTCTTATTTACAATGATGGCCTACTGGGGAACATTGGGTTAACTGTCTTATTCGCGGGCAGAACGACAGATTTTTACCTTGTCAGCTTGTCAGCTGATCCAGCAACCTTTCAGTGACTGGCCCACCGCTCTAACCGCCCCAGGGGACAGCGTGAGTAATAGGGAACCAATCACTTGTCTCAATGTCTGTGCGTCAGTCAACCCCTCCTTGGGGCCTTGGGGGATATTGTTCTCTCCCCTCGACCCCTTTTTAGCGAGGTGGAGACGAAGTAACAGCAAATGCTCTTAGTACTGAACAAAACAACAAGATCTTTGCATTTGGGGCCAAGGTCTGGCACAGGATGTGTGGGGTTGGTGTCCGGAACCATTGTACGTCATCTCTGATGTTGCGCTTATATAGTATATAACCCAGAGGCTCAATCCACTCAGTGGACTCTCACTCTATTCACTTTGTGGGTGGTGAGACCAGATCCCTTTATCGATACGTTTTTAACTTCTCTTGGGTAGGGGGCAGCATTGGGAATTTTGGATAAAAAGCGTGCCCAAATTACACTGCCTGCTACTCAGCCATAAAAATATAAGAAATAAAAAAGTAATATGCATATAATTAGTAGATTTGGATAGAAAACACTCTGAAGTTTCTAAAACGGTTTGAATGATGTCTGTGAGTTATAACAGAACTCATATGGCAGGCAAAAACCTGAGAAATAAATCCAACCAGGAAGTGGGAAATCTGAGGTTTGTAGTTTTTCAACTCTTGCCCTATCGAATACAGTGTCTATGGGGTCATCTTGCACTTCCTAAGGCATCCACTAGATGTCAACAGTCTTTAGAACCTTGTTTGATGCTTCTACTGTGAAGTGGGGCTGATTGAGAGGGGAATGAGTCAGAGGTCTGCCAGCAGCCACGAGCGCTCACGTGATAGTTAGCTTGCGTTTCATTGCTTTTCTACAGACAAAGGAATTCTCCGGTTGGAACATTATTGAAGATTTATGTTAAAAACATCCTGAAGATTGATTCTATACATCATTTGACATGTTTTTACGGACTGTAACGGAACTTTTGGACTTTTCGTCTGCTCCTAGTGAACGCGCTTCGTGAGTTTGTATTTGTTTACCAAACGCGCTAACAAAAGAAGCTATTTGGACATAAATGATGGACATTATTGAACAAAACAAACATTTATTGTGGAACTGGGATTCTGTGTGCATTCTGATGAAGATCATCAAAGGTAAGTGAATATTTATAATGCCATTTCTGACTTCTGTTGACTCCAACATGACGGATATCTGTCTGGCTTGATTTGTCGTCTGAGCGCTGTACTCGGTTATTGCATGGTTTGCTTTTTCCGTAAAGTTTTTTTGAAATCTGACACAGCGGTTGCATTAAGGAGAAGTGCATCTAAAATTCCATGCATAACACTTGTATTTTTTAGCAATGTATATTATGAGTATTTCTGTAAATTGATGTGGCTCTGCAAAATCACCGGATGTTTTGGAACTACTGAACATAATGTAAACAAAATGTAACATAATGTAACGCCAATGTAAACCAATGTAAACTCAGATTTTTGGATATAAATATGAACTTTACCGAACAAAACATAAGTATTGTGTAACATGAAGTCCTATGCGTGTCATCTGATGAAGATCATCAAAGGTTAGTGATTGATTTGATCTATATTTCTGCTTTTTGTGACTCCTCTCTTTGGCTGAAAAAATGGCTGTGTTTTTCTGTGACTTGGCTCTGACCTAACATAATCGTTTGGTTTGCTTTCGTCGTAAAGGCTTTGTGAAATCGGACAATGTGGCTGGATTTACAACAAGTGTATCTTTAAAATGGTGTAAAATACATGTATGTTTGAGGAATTTTAATTATGGGATTTCTGTTTTGAATTTGGCGCCCTGCAGTTTCACTGGCTGTTGACAGGTGGGACGCTACCAAGGTTTTAATAATGTTAATATACTGATTGGTGATTGATCTTGTTTCTCCGCATTGTTAACTTAAAATATCCACTACAGCTCAACTTAATTTTATGTTCCCATTAGACCCACACAGACACACTCAACTCAATCAAACATTCTATTCCCTCTCTAGATCTATCTGGTGCCCCAGAGTCTGGCCAGGAAGCGTGTGTGGAACAAGAAGTACCCTATCCGCATCGAGCTGGCCAAGCAGGACGACTTCATGTCCAAGGCAGAGGGCGACCACAGCGAAACCACACACGAGAGAACCACGGCCACAGGAGAGGCGACCGTGGGGACGGAGGAGGCCAAAAGGTCCGGTGGTCCTGAACTGACCCTGTACCTGTTTGGTCGGACGGGGAGGGAGAAGGAGGAGTGGCACCGGAGGATCCTGTTGGCCTCCAAGCCCCCCAAGACAGGGATGAAGAGAGTCACTGGTCTGCAGGGGAGTAAGACTGGTGAGTGGATGGATCCAGGTGCCACACACTCACTCACGGACCAACACACACACTAACACACACATTCTTCCGTACTAGTTATTTACAGGAAGTTATCGCTTGACTCAACATGTCTGGCGCTAGCATGCTTGCACAAATATAGTGTGACAATGTGAAAGCGACTGAGGGAAGTGAAAGACTGCATTTGTATTTCATAATGCATTGATCCAGCTGCATCGTACTAATATCTTGTTGATCTTTGACCCCTGTGGCAGCCTTGAGCTCCCACAGCCGCAGCAGCAGCCGGAGCAGTCTGGACGAGGTGCTAGCGTCTCAGCCAAGGACCAGGGACTCAACAGCAGGCATAGCAGCCAAGTCCCTACTGGACTACAGTGTCTACATGGCCACCCTGGTGCCCCCCGAGACTGCCACTGCCACGCCCATCGCTGCCACTAGTCCCGTAGTCCAGAGTCCACAGAGTAGCCCTGGGTCGGGCAGCAAGGTATACCTTCAACCCCCTCTCATTTCTCACAACTGTGTACTATACTCTGTTATACATCATTTCTGTAAATACATCTAATTACAGTACACAGTTGTGCTTAAGTTAGTATTTATCTCACTTCTTGTGTACCCGCCTACCAGTTGCAGAGCAGCAGCAGCTTTGACCCTGTCATTTTGCTGGGGGAGGAGGAGCCTGTTGCCTGGGTGAACTCTGCGATTGGCCGGGTGGCATGGGACTTCCTGGGCGAGCCCTACTGGGCTGATGTGGTCTCCAAGAAGATCCAGATGAAACTCAGCAAGATCCGGGTGGGTGGCCTTTGACCTCTCTTCTCTCACCTATGACCCTGTTGTGACAAAGGGCTCGTGTGTTTAAAAGAGCATTCTTACACTGTTGTATCTGTACTGTATTCTGTTACCACTGAGCTGCATATGTTCAACAGAGCAGATCAAAGGACACACAAAAAAGGGATGAAGAAGATGAGGTTTATTTGGCTCAGAAGGATAGGAAGAGGGGTAGAGAGAGAGGAGCCATGCATTCCTAAATATAGAGGAAACACAAATAAAAAGAGACTAGGGGACTCATGCCTCTCAGTGGATCCTTACGACTGCAGGAACGGACACACACACACACACACTCTCTAAATGTCAGCCACTTCCGCTGTGCAGCCCCGCCACAGGACTCCACACTGGGCTCAGAGAGAGAACCTCATTTTTCTCTGTCTCTGTCTCTCTGTGTCTCTCTCTGTGTGTGTTTTGTATCCTGGTCCTTCGATTATCCCCCCATGTTTCATCTTTGGGGTTGTTACTAGCCCCACGATAGCCCTTCGTCTGGTCCTATTCCCAATGCCGTGTGGTGATGTTGGCTGTTAGTCTTGTTGTCTCAGCTAGCCGACGTGAGGGAGTCGATAGGGGCCTTTGTGGCAGATGAGAATGACTGGGAGATGTAGAATGAGTGGCTTGTTACCATCAACCTCTAACTTGCACTTACTATACACCTGCAGCTGCAGATCCTTTGTGTGTGCGTCAACTACTTGACTGTTTCTTTCTCCCCCAGCTCCCCTACTTCATGAACGAGCTGACCCTGACAGAGCTGGACATGGGCGTGGCCACTCCCAGAATCCTTGGCGCCTCCAAACCCTCAGTTGACCATCAAGGTAAGAACCCTGGAAGTGTGCTACTGTATTATCCATCAACCAAATCCTGACCAGTGAAGAAACTGCAATTCACTGTATTTTTACACACACTCAAACACACATACTGTGCAACTAACACACACACACACACTCACTCGCTCAGCCAGGCTCCCACTGTGCAATGTGCTATTAGCAGGGTTGAATTCAACTTCACACCGCCCCATCGTTGCAATTGATCCCCTCCGCTGCGTGGTGCCATCGTGGCAGAGGCATCATGTCGAGCTGTGCTGTGTAATCTGTTTAGTAGAATCACTCTTTCCTTACGAGAAGGCATGAACCGTAGATTCAGTCTAGCACGGCTCTCTATAAGCATAAGGGCAGTATTGTGAGCGTGGGTGTTTTTTATGTCTGTGTCTAATATGTTGACAATTTGGTTGGAGTCATATCAGTACAGGAATTCCAAGTTTTTTTTATCTGCGGTGTGGTCTCATGTGATGAGTTAAAGTGCTACACAGGTCCAGGATACACAGTCTCACACACGCACTCTCTCGCAGGTGCGACACACACACACACACACGTATGGCGCACTGTTGATTTACATCCTCTGATTACTCGCACACGTCACGCTACTGTTTAACACATGTACATTTTCTCTCTTTTCACACACACTCTCCACACTCGGCTCTGTCCTAGTACGGAAGTGTCGGTGTGTCTTGTGACTACTCCCCACCCCTCCATTTCTCTGCCTTTGTAATATTAGGGCCCTGTGTTGAGTTCACCGGCTCTGTCATAAACCCTGGACCAGGGGACAACACCACCACTGACCGACACGATGTAATGCTAGCTGACAGCGTGAACAACAACCAAGAGACCACAGTGACAGCAGATATAGCAATGCTAACAATGCTAAGTGCCAACAATAACACCACTGACCGAAACGATGTCATGCTAGCTAACAACAACCAAGAGACCACAGTGACAGCAGATATAGCAATGCTAACAATGCTAAGTGCCAACAATAACACCACTGACCGAAACGATGTCATGCTAGCTAACAACAACCAAGAGACCACAGTAACGGCAGAGATAACAACGCTAACAATGCTAAGTACCAACAATAACACCACTGACCGAAACGATGTCATGCTAGCTAACAACAACTAAGAGACCACAGTAACGGCAGAGATAACAACGCAAACAACAACCGTGACAACGGTGAGGGCCACAACGCTAACAACAACCGTGACAACGGTGGGGGCCACAACGCTAACAACTGCAGCAACAAGAACAAAAGACGAGTGTCTTTTTACATAGCCACTTAGCCAGTCATGCTAACAGCAATGATCACAACGACATAGGCTAGTCATTCATTCAGCATTAGAAAAAGCTATGATGGCGTAGGAGGATACATTTTTGGAAATGGTTAGGGCTGCGTGCACACATGCACGCACGCAAACACACACACACAAATTAGACCATCATATGATCGATAAGTCATGGGAATAGATGATTAATTGAACAAGACGCCAGACTGGTCCATGTCTGTGATGACTTAACGCTTCCATTCTGTATTTTCAGACGATCTAAGAATAAGAATTCTAGCATTGCGTTCATCAACAGAAGGAGAATGTGCAATCCCAGTAGGGGCAATAGCTCAACTCAATACCACAAGTTGACAACATTATCAATGAATATATCTAACAAGAAGAATTAGATCATTATGTTCCACAGGAGTCAACCCAATCCTGATAGGTGTTTACTCACTCAGTATCACTCATTGACAACATTATCGATGAATAACGTGCTATGTTAGTGACGCTATTGTTTAGCGTGTTTTGCTCGTGTGATGGAATGTGTGTTGTGGGCAAATGCCTTGCTAAGTACAACGTAATCAAGTCCTGAGCTGTTGAGTGGGTCACATGGTTATCTGTTAGACCTGAGTAAATAAAGGCTGAGGTACACTAGAGGGGTCATAGACTTGGCTGTTAGTTGCACAACCGGCTTCTCAGTACAGACACGCTGCAGTTTGTATAGCACAGTTGCGCGGAGGTTTGGACAATACATAATATTAATATTACTGGAGGTAAATGCCTTCACTTTGGTAGAGTGACTGTCAGTTGGTTGCTTTCTAGCAGAAGCAAGTGTGTCTCTCGTAACATCTAACCATCCAGCACCTTCCATATTTGCACAGTAGTTAATCATTATTGGGTGCATACACATCACATGTCATTTCTGGGTACGTACACCCTTACGCCCCACAGTATAGATTTTCCTGCATCTTATTAGTGTGTAAATATTAGGAGAGATGGCGTCATATGATATGTAGATCAGATACTTTACATTGTAGTAATGGCTAAAGATGACTGGCCCACTGAATGCCCCCACTCCATTGGGGCATGGCCCTCCTATTGCCTCTAAATGACTAGGGCCCAGTCTTGAATCTGCTTCTCCCATGGGCTTGAGTTACAGACAGGAAGAGATAAACACTAGTGAAATAATGTGTGTTTCTGTGTCTGGCATTTGGGTTTTGTCGCTTCTCTCTTTCTACCCGTCTTTCCACAGTACCCATCTTTAATTCTCCCAGTTTCTCTGTTCCCTCTCTCTGTTCCTCTCATTCTGTTTCTTCCTCTTTTTGCCGAACACTCTCTGTCTAGGTCTCTCGTTGTCTCCCTGCTGTTCCTCTGTGAGTCACTGCCACCATTGTTTTGTCATTTCTTTCGCCCCGCGCTCCGATGTGACTTAATGACGGAGGAAATGGATTCCACCACAGGCTGAGAGGGGAACAGATTCTGTTGGATCAGAGTTGGAGGAATGCACTTCCACTACACTCAGAAGGACTGGGTTATGTTCATTAGTCACCAAACAGTAAAGCATTGAGTGAAATCTGGAGGGGCTACTTGTACTTTTCCAATAAGAATTGAGCACGACCCATTTCTTTTCTGGGTTGTTAATTGTGTTTTTTTTTTGTGAGTTGTTATGGGTTTAAGGAGTACGGTAGTCAGCTTTCTGTGAAGATATCGTTTTTTTAACTGATGTTATGCAAATGTAATGTTTTGCAATGTAAGATGATGTCAATAATATTGCGGTTCGATCCAACTCGGTTACAGAGTCACACGATCTCGCAACCAAATGTTACTTAGTAATGATCATATGCTGCAACTTGGTTAACCGTTTCAAAATAGGCCCCCAAGTAAGTAGGGATTAGGTCGATATAAAACTCACTAACAGTAGAATTTGCTGTCGAATATAGCTGGAAAACATGATTTTCTATCAACAAATAACCTTTAATTCGTTACATTTTAGTCTCTCAAACCTGTTTTTATTTTGGCAACCCCGCTGCAGTGCCAATCCCGCACCCCCCCAGCCTGACCACTGAATACCACTGTTCTAGACTGAGGCTAACACACAGCTGAACTGGCAATGTGCAGGTTAACCGACAAATAATTGCTAGAATTCACCAACATTTGAATAATTTGCATTGGAACACGTGTATGCAACTATAATGTTTCTTAGGGAAAAGATTCCTCTAGCTTACATTCTAAAGAAACATTTACATAATCCAGGGAGTTCGAGAGGCCCAGTTTGTAGTGTGCAGCCTGCCTGACCTCCAGGCAGCGCCAGGTCTCTGCCTTCTACCCTTACTGGAACTGCTGGGCAACCACGATCAATAAAACTCACTGGCAGTGGAATAGAGGCTGGGCCTAAGGACTAACATTTGTCTCTCTCTCTCTGTGTGTGCACGTATACGTGCACTCGCTTGTATGCTTTTGTGTCAGAGTGTGTACTTTCCCGCGTGCTTTCACGTTGGTATCCTTCCTTCCTCTGAGCCTGTATGCATGGGAGTGCTCCACTCGTCACCAGGCCAGCTCACCCCAATTAAGCCAGAGTTGGCCTTTCGACGCTGCTCTCGCAGCTAGCGATTTGGGGCTCCTCTCCCCACGCCATCAGCCCTGCCTTCCCTAACACTGTCGGACATAGCCTTATTATCACCAGGGCTCGCTAGAGCCACACACAGGGTTAGGCAAGGGCCACAAGTCCCCGGGCTCTCTCTCTCTCTCTCGCTCTCTCTCTCTCTCTCGCTCTCTCGCTCTCCATGGGGATGTGGACAGGGCTGGGGGTGTGGTTGTGTACGTTTGCTTGCCTCTGGTGTCACAGGGCTGCCTTGTGGTCACTTAGCACAGCTGGCGTTTAGTCTTGGAGAGGACGATGTTGAGAAAGAAGCACTAGCTTCTCCAACCCTTCCCCCTGGGAGTGTTCACCCCGTAGGCGAATGGTGTCACGAGTTGGTTGTCCTGCATAGTTCCTCGTTTTCTCAACCTGCTATGTTTCTGTGAAAGCAACATGAACAGTGAGGCTAAAGGTCGGCCCGGCACATTGATGGCTTGCTGGTTTTATGGGCTTTCAAGTCTCTTTATGATTTTATGGGCTCGCTACTCTCTTTATGATTTTCCTCTCACTCAAGCATTGTCCTAGATAAATTAATTTTGGATGAAAGCACACACAGAAAATTGGCCTACAATAAGAATTGAAAATGAATATAATACTCACTGCTAATTACATTTGTACTGAAACTTTGTCTGTCTAGCTATCAAGTTTCTTCTAAGTGTAAGTAGGCCTAACATCTGTCATTTCAAAGCCATGTAGTGCCATGCAGGACACCTTCAGTGGTCTTTCTGTACACAGTGTTCAAAGACCTTCCATGATAAAGTAGACCATGTGATATAGCCATATATATAGCCATGAATAAACAATGGTACCAACACATCCTTCGAGAGCAACTTCTCCCAACCATCCAGGAACAGTTTGGTGACGAACAATGCCTTTTCCAGCATGATGGAGCACCTTGCCATAAGGCAAAAGTGATAACTAAGTGGCTCGGGGAACAAAACATCAATATTTTGGGTCCATGGCCAGGAAACTCCCCAGACCTTAATCCCATTGAGAACTTGTGGTCAATCCTCAGGAGGCGGGTGGACAAACAAAACTCACAAATTCTGACAATCTCCAAGCATTCCCCCCCAATAAAGGTACGTTACAGCCTTATTCTAAAATGGATTAAATTATTTTTTCCCCTCATCAATCTACACACTACCCCATAATGACAAAGCAAAAACTGTTTTTTTTTAAGTGTGTGTGTGTCTACACTACCTTTCAAAAGTTTAACTTCACTCAGCTAATCCAAGTTTATGGTTTTAAAAGGCTAATTGATCATTAGAAACCCCTTTTGCAATTATGTTATCACAGCTGAAAACTGTTGTTCTGATTTAAAGAAGCAATAAAACTGACCACCTTTAGACCAGTTGAGTATCTGGAGCACCAGCATTTGTGGGTTCGATTACAGGCTCAAAATGGCCAGAAACAACAAACTTTATTCTGGAACTCGTCAAGTCTATTCTTGTTCTGAGAAATGAAGGCTATTCCATGCGAGAAATTGCCAAGAAACTGAAGATCTCGTACAACGCTGTGTACTACTCCCTTCACAAAACTGTGCAATCTGTCTCTAACCAGACTAGAAAGAGGAGTGGGTGGCCCAGTGTACAACTGAGCAAGAGGACAAGTACATTAGTGTCTAGTATTGAGAAACACGCCTCAAGTCCTCAACTTGTATCCCGGAGTCGTTTCTATACTGTTGACGTTGAGACTGGTGTTTTGTGGGTACTATTTAATGAAGCCGCCAGTTGAGGATTTGTGTAACTGTGATATTTCATTTTTTCATTTTTATAAATAAATAAAAACAAGAGATCACGTTTACATAAGTATTCAGACCCTTTACTCAGTACTTTATTGAAGTACCTTTTGCAGCGATTACAGCCTCATGTGTTCTTGGGTATTTCTCCCATTCTATGCAGATCCTCTCAAGCTTTGTCAGGTTGGATGGGGAGCATCGCTGCACAGCTATTTTCAGGTCTCTCCAGAGATGTTCGATCGGCTTCAAGTCCGGGCTCTGGCTGGGCCACTTAAGGACATTCCCAACACTTGTCCCGAAGCCACTCCTGCATTGTCTTGGCTGTGTGCTTAGGGTCGTTGTCCTGTTAGGTGAACCTTTGCCCCAGTCTGAGGTCCTGAGTGCTCTGGAGCAGGTTTTCACCAAGGATCTCTCTGTACTTTGCTCTGTTCATCTTTCCCTTGATCCTGACTAGTTTCCCAGTCCCTGCCGATGAAAAACATCCCCACAGCATGATGCTGCCCCCACCATGCTTCACCATAGGGATGGTATTGGCCAGGTAATGAACGGTGCCTGGCTTCCTCCAGCCTTGAGGCTTGGCATTCAGGCCAAAGAGTTTAATCTTGTTTTTATCAGACCAGAGAATCTCGTTTCTCATTATCTGATAGTCCTTTAGTTGCCTTTTTAGCAAACTCCAGGCAGACTGTCATGTGCCTTTTGTTACTGTGGCTTCTGTCTTTTAGAAGGTGAACCTTTGACCTAGTCTGATGTCCTACCCTAACCAGAAACTGTGGATGGATGGTAGCATTCGCGCGAAACTGGAAGTGCGAACCACTGCATTTAACCATGGCAAGGTGACTGGTAATATGGCAGAATATAAAGTGTAGTTATTCAATCCGCAAGGCAATCAAACAAGCTAAATATCAAATACCAATTCAACGGCTCAGACATTAGACGAATGTGGCAGGGACTACAGACAATCACGGACTACAAAAGAAAAACCAACCACGTCGCAGAGACTGACGTCTTGCTTCCGATCAGGCTAAACACATTATTTGCACGTTTTGAGGATAAGTGTCACCGACGCGGCCCGCTTTCTGTGGGCTCTCCTTCTCAGTGTCCGACCTGAGTAAAACATTTTAAACGTGTTAACCCTCGCAAGGCTACAGGCCCAGACAGTATCCCCAGCCGCGTCCTCAGAGCATGCGCAGACCAGCTGGCTGGTGTGTTTTACGGGCATATTCAATCTCCCTATCCCAGTCTGCTGTCCCCACATGCTTCAAGATGGCCACCATTGTTCCTGGACCCAATAAAGCAAAGGTAACTGAGCTAAATCACTATCGCCCCATAGCACTCACTCCTGTCATTATGAAGTGCTTTGAGAGACTAGTCAAGGATCATATCACCTCCATTTTACCTGCCACCCTAGACCAACTTAAATTTGCTTACCACCCCAATAGTTCCACAGACGATGCAATCGCCATCACTCTGCACACTGCCCTAACCCATCTGGACAAGAGGAATACCTATGCAAGAATGCTGTTTATTGACGAGCTCAGCATTCAACACCATAGTACCCTCCAAGCTCATCATTAAGCTCGAGGCCCCGAGTCTGAACCCTGCCCTATATAAATAGTCCTGGACTTCCTGACGGGCCACCCCCAGGTGGTGAAGGTAGGAAACATCACCTCCACTCCACTGATCCTCAACACTGGGGCCCCACAAGGGTGCGTGCTCAGTGTGTTCTCAGCCCCCTCCTGTACTCCCTGTTCACCCATGGCTGCGTGGCTAAGCACGCATCCAACTCAAGTTTGCAAACGACACACAACAGTAGTATGCTTGATTACCAACGATGATGAGACAGCCTACAGGTAGGAGGAGGTGAGGGCTCTATGAGTGTGGTGCCTGGAAAACAACCTCTCACTTAACGTAAAAAAACAAAGGAGATGATCATGGACTTCAGGAACAGCAGAGCGTGCACCCCCCCAAAAAAAAAAAACAATCTACATCGACGGGACTGCAGTGGTGAAGGTGGATAGAAATGGACCACCCATACAGACAGTGTGGTGAGGGCACAAGCATTTCTCTACACCCGCAATAACATCTGCTAGTCATGTGTGGTCCAGAGCTCTCTGGAGCAGGTTTTTCATCAAGGATCTCTCTGTACTTTGCTCTGTTCATCTATCCCTCTATCGCTTGCTAGGGCAAAGTTTCACCTATCCCTTACATCTCAAGGATAATCAATGGAAACAGGATGCGCCTGAGCTCAATTTCCAGTCTCATAGCAAAGGGTCTGAATTCTTATGTAAATAAAGTATTTCTGTTTTCACTTTGTCTTTATGGGTTATTGATTGTAGGTTGATGAAAGAAATGTCATTTTAATCCATTTTTAGCATAAGGCTGTAATGTAACAAAATGTGGTTAAAGTGAAGGAGTCTGAATACTTTCCGAATTAACTGTATGTGTCTGTTTTGTCTATTGATTGACTGATTAAGACCGATAGAATTCCCATCATTCCTGCTGTAGGAGAGGTACAAGTGATGTGTTAGTGGGAAGTCTTACTGTGTTGCCAAGAGAAAGTGTGTGTTCTCTCTCTCTCTTGCTCTCTCTCACACACACACAAGCCTGCATCATCTATCAACCCATGATTGCCCCCTAGTGGTGTAAAGTAACTCTCCCAAAGTACAGTTCTGTGTGTGTTACCGTATATGTGCTAGTGTGTATTCACATGCTGTGTAATATTGTGTGTGATGGGCCCCCTGTCGGAGAACCCAGGCCTGCCCCATGTGAGGGCGGCTTTGGGCCGGGGCATTGATAGGAGATTTCTCTAACCCAGATTAGCAGGGCTGGGGCTTTCAGAAGAGAACCATGTTTATACAGCGAGCAGCATCCCGCTGACATCAAACGAGCCCTATGAGGGGTATCGCACGGTGTCCAACTGTTTCCCCTCTGTTCAAAGGGTCCTGTGATCTCTCCCTCTTTCTCTCTTTCTCTCTTTTTGTATCCCTCACTTCGGTTCTCTTCCACTGTCAGGCAATGAGAGAAAGATGGAGGGAGATTTGAGAGAGGGATGATCGTGGGGGTCCGAGATGCTTGTGGGAGGGGAAGAGGCAGGGGAGCGAGGAAGACTGGGCGAGGGAGAGAAGGAGGCAGAGGTGAATGGCAGACTGAAGGCTAGTGTCCTGGAGCATTTGCCACAGACTGAGAACCTTTAGCCAGATCTACTCAACTTTTAGGCTCTGCAGATCTGGAAAGTTCATCACTTACTGTAGTTTCCAATTACTTTACCTGAAGCACTGCTTTTCAGCACTGATATTTTTCATACTACAGTCAATGGTGGTAGGTTACTGATCAAAGTTGGTTGAAGTAGTTTGGTTTTGTCAAAATGATCATCTGATGTGCGTTCTTCCACTCCGTTGTGATTCTTCTCAACACACACTGAGATGTGCAATTGCGACCACACACACGGACACACAAACTTGTCGTCCCCCGCCCCACACATACTCACAATGACCTACGTCTGTCTGTCTGTCTGTCTCTCTCCCCCAGGTCTGTGGTTTGACTTGGAGATTTCGTACAGCGGCTCCTTCCTGATGACCCTGGAGACCAAGATGAACCTGATCAGACTGGGGAAGGACGGCGACTGTATGCGCTTCAGAGACCTCAGCAAGGATGGGTAAGGGGAAGGAACGGTCCTCACTAAACACTGACTGGTGTGTGACCTACTCTAGTAATGATTGTAAACATTAACACTGTTAAAGGTTCACACTGTTTTCCTCCTCTGAACACCATCATAATGACACAATTAGCTTTCCACGGGGTCAGGGGTTAGCTACACTTCTCTTTTAACTCGTCTTCTGTACACCACCTTTTTCTCCGTCCTTCCTTACGTGTTCCTGGACGCACACCCTTACGTGTTCCTGGACGCACACCCTTGCGTGTTCCTGGGCGCACACCCTTACGTGGATATTTTCTTCACCTGGTGAGTGCAGCGCTTCTCTGGGGCCTTCTCGTTTCCATGTCCGTTCCATTTCAATCTGTTTTGGTGGTCATTTCATTACGTGTAGCTTCCATCCCATCTAACTGACATTGTGAATGGGTTCATTTTGTCAGTGTTCAGACTGTGTCCTCATGTGAATTCTAAAACCAAGGGGATCTCAAGAGGATGCATCAGTCCATACTCAATCAGTGTTTTCCATTAGCGCCGGCTAATCAGCTGATTTACCGACTCATTTACAGATTGCTACATTTTCCACTTCATATTAACTACGTTACTTTTCATTCCCTAGTCCGTCGAGCCCTGTCGCACTCGAATGGGCGATATGCATCTTCTAAAGAGCTATTGGTAGGATAGGCGCCTGTCAGTCACGAAGCGAGCGACGACAGGGAAACGCAGCAGAGAGGAACATGCGAAGCGAGAGGTTTCACTCTCACCCAAAAATGTTCCAAAATAATCCCAATGCGTTTCTATGGGATTATTTTTGACCGACGCTTGTCGCCTGTCGAATTTCTTTACACAGAGTTGGTAGAGAGCTTGATGCTCATGATTTTGCATGTCCTATGTAATATACAGTTGAAGTCAGAAGTTTACATACACTTAAGTTGGAGTCGTTAACTTGTTTTTCAACCACTCCACAAATGTATTGTTAACAAACTATAGTTTTGGCAAGTCGGTTAGGACATCTACTTTGTGCATGACACAAGTCATTTTTCCAACAATTGTTTACAGACAGATCATTTGTTCAATTGAAATTGAATTAATTTGACTAAGTTTATCGTAAGACATGAACAGAATGCATCAACGCAACTTTCTAAACTGGCAATGAAAATGACCGTCTCTTTGTGTGCGGTGCAGGGGTCTACCACTTTGTGTAAATCATTAGCAATTATGCTAAAGAAAACAGTCTTCTGGTAGATGGGAAAACCTTCCCAACTTGCACAGTTAAATGTTAACTACAAAGTACCCTATGCTTACCTTGGAAAATTATATCATGAGTGGGCATTTGTTGAAGCTGGAAACTACACACTAAATTTCTCTATAGTTTTATTTTTCCCAGACCTCAAGTGGTCTCCTGATGTGGTTTAAGCATTCTTGTGGACTTTTAAATTGTGAATTTGAAATGGAAAACCTGACACAAAGGTAAACCTCATAAAAACCAAACCTTTTAATACATTTTTCTAGATCATGTGGGCTATTTACTTCATATTTCTGTTTTAATTAAATACATAATTTGAAGAACAAACATCAATGTGGCATTTCATATCTCGCAGTTAAACTGTAAATAAATCTTTAATCTCAAATGTTTAATGTTCTCTTACTTAGTCCTGATCATATAAGCCTAGACCGAGACAATATTCAAAACCGCTAACAATACACTGAATTCATATATTTTCAGTCTTTCTGCACAATACCACAACAAATGTTTCCAATCTGAGAGAAAAACTTGATAAAGTATTCAATAATTCAATGTACCAGAGGCCACCAAAATGGAGTTCCTTCTTCAATAATGAGCTCTATTTTGCCCCCAGGATCGGGGGAGCCTAGCTGGCAATAGTATTTCTATTTGGCTGGCTACTTACTCTATGTACTTGTGGAAAACACTGCTCAATCGTTTGACCACCGGAGGGAACCTTTGAGACGCATTTGATAGTATTCCGTATTGGCATTACCAGAGAATTTAAAACCTTTTTTGTAATAACATAGTATATGGGATTGATTTAAGAAATTTGGCTTAATTAATTTGATTAATATTATGGTGTTTCTATTCAGGGAAAAACGAAACCCCTCAGGGTTTACGTTAGGATGGAATGGAAAATATGGCGCTGAACAATGTGACAGTCAAGAGGAGGCTACAGGATTGGAGGATTCATAATTGTTTGCCTTCATTAGACAACTTTGTTCCAATATTTCTGTAAATCAGTGATATTTATTCCCATAGTAATTTGTTATGGATCATAACTAAAGCATTTTGACAGTTTTTAAAAAAAAAAATTTTATTAAAGAAATATATTTTTGTATATTAGGCTACTGTGCAGTCTATAATACATACTGTAGTAAACATGGGAAAGTGTCTAATTCCTTACATAAGGGAGAGCAGGCCATGTCTGTACTACAGAATGCGGGAGACTGGGGTTCAAATCCCCGTTGGGGAGGAAGGAGTAGCCTGTCCCAGATGTGTTATTTCATAATTGTGATGTCTTCACTATTATGGTACAATGTAAAAATATAGAAAAATCTTTGAATGAGTAGGTGTGTCCAGACTGACAGGTACGGTTAAATAAAGGTTACACTAAGAGCATAACATTTCTGCACCCTAATTTTCAAATTATTGTCTAACCAATACCCAAATGGAGATTAAGTGAAAATAAAAATCTCATTGATTTATCAAGACCAGTCCCCATGCTTCCTCAGAGCAGCGCGAAACGGTGCTAAAATAGTTGTAGGCTTTTGCTTGTATGCTCTTTAAATAAATAAGACCAACATCATTTTTAACAGCACATTACTCAACACTAGTGAGACTCATTTCGCCTATGGTAGGCCTGTACTGTAGTACATCGATGAGAAAAATTATAATTCAATGACGAGACTCTCCGCCAATAATTACATTTAGAGGATTGGAGGACTCTAAATTAATATCTAAGGGGTATTTTCCATTAGGATCTGTGATAATATCTGATAATATCTAAGGGGCTTTTATATCATTCTAAATTAAATAATAATAATAATCACTTTGTTTAAAAAGTAATGAATGGCTACACCTGCTACAGTTGTGATGTCTTCACTATTGTTCTACAATGTAGAAAATAGTAAAAAATAAAGAAAAATCCTGGAATGAGGAGGTGTGTCAACTTCTGACTGGATTAATATTATGGTGTTTCTATTCCACGAAAAATGAAAAACCCTCTGGATTTCTGTTAGGGTGGAACGAAAAATATGGCGCTGTACAACGTGACAGTCGACAGTACAGCACTTGGCTATTTAGGTAAAGAATCCCTGTGTCGAGGAGACGAGAGACCGGGGTTCAAATCCCCGACGGGGAGGAAGTAGGCTTATCTCAGAGTCCCCATGCTTGTCTCAGAGCAGTGTGAAACAGTGCTAAAATAGTTGTAGGCTTTTGCTTCTAACTTCAATATGCTCTTTAAATAAGACCTACACCATTTTTAACAATATATCTACAAATGTTTTTTCCAACGATGGGACTCTCCGCCAATATTTACATGTAGAGGATTGGAGGACTCTATATTACTAAGGGGCATTTTCAGTTAGATCTGTGAGAATATCTATGGGGCTTTTATATAATTCTACATTTATTAATAATCGCTTTGTTTTAAAAAGTAATGATATTTTGGAGATTTAGTTTTCATGTAACCTGGAGTGAGCGAGGGAAAAGGGCAATTCTTGAACATGGGGTGAAACATTCTCAGTAATTTGTAAATAAAGGCAGTTTGTTATTTAGAATGATTTATTTCTGGAGAATCCGAACTTGTTTATTTAGCAGACATCACTTGCTTATATTCAGCCTACACATATAAGAATATCATGGAATATTTTTACATTTTTGTTTCTCCATGCTTGTCTCAGAGCGGCGCGAAGCGATACACCGGGAAGGATAGATATTTTGTGCCCACTCGTGATCTCTCTCTTCGGTTACACATCCTTGGAATAGCAGAGCAACATAACGGTCCGGGCGGCCCTTACTGTGCCTAGTGAGCAGTTGGTCAAGTTCTGTTGTCAGAAGAGGAATGGGAATGTCAGTGTGAACCGAAAACCTGACGAACCGTATGTTGACTCTGCCTGTCGGTGGTGTAGTTCCAGAGCTCACAGTGTGTGCCAAGCATGGATTCATCGCCCTTTTCAACGCCTGAGTGAGTCAATGATTTCAATGATTCGTCTGACAAACAAAGATCTTTGTGTCCTGCGTGCCCAGGCATGGATCAAGGCTGGCGAGACATTGAATAACGTCATCTTCACAGACGAATCAACCGTGGAAGAAGATTCAAAATATTAACGAAAGCATAAAGATGTTGATGAAGAAATGTTGTTTCGAGTTAGATATGTAACACTATAGAGTACATAAGCATCGAATACATTGCAAGTTGAAGGACTTTCACAACAGTAGCCGGGCTATAAAAAGTATATTGATTGACATTTGATTGATGAGCTACATTCTTTATTGTAACCACAATGTCACACACAATTTGTATCTACCTTTCCAATTACTTTTAGAGTTTGAGATTTATAAATGTGCGCTTTTAATGATTGTTTTAGTCCGGCGGTGGAGATTTTTTTTCTTTAAATTATTGTTTTATGTAGGATGCTACATTTGACCAGTTGCAATTGTAAGTAGGCCTAATAAAATAAAAATCTAACTTCTACTAGGTTGTTAAGCCTCATAGCCTTCCTCAGCCAGTTAACCTGTCTATGACCCCCCCAACATTCTGCTGAGAAGGCAGCGCGGGATATTCAAAAATATTTTTTTAGAAATATTTAACTTTCACACATTAACAAGTCCAATACAGCAAATGAAAGATAAACATCTTGTTAATCTACCCATCGTGTCCAATTTTTTTAATGTTTCACAGCGAAAACACAACATATATTTATGCTAGATCACCACCAAATCCCCAAAAACACAGCCATTTTTCTCAGCCAAAGATGGTCACAACAGCAGAAATAGAGATAAAATGAATCACTAACCTTTGATAATCTTCATCAGATGACACTCATAGGACATCATGTTACACAATACATGTATGTTTTGTTCGATAATGATGCCATCTATTTTGTGAAGTGCACCAGTCCCTTCTGCAGCAAAGCACCCCCACAGCATGATGCTGCCACCCCCGTGCTTCACGGTTGGGATGGTGTTCTTCAGCTTGCAAGCATCCCCCTTTTTCTCCAAACATAACGATGGTCATTATGGCCAAACAGTTCTATTTTTGTTTCATCAGACCAGAGGACATTTCTCCAAAAAGTATGATCTTTGTCCCCATTTGCAGTTACAAACCATATTCTGGCTTTTTTATGGTGGTTTTGGAACTGTGGCTTCTTCCTTGCTGAGCAGCCTTTCAGGTTATGTCGATATAGGACTCATTTTACTGTGGATATAGATACTTTTGTACCCGTTTCCTCCAGCATCTTCACAAGGTCCTTTGCTGTTGTTCTGGGATTGATTTGCACTTTTCGCACCAAAGTCCGTTCATCTCTAGGAGACAGAACACGTCTCCTTCCTGACCGGTTATGACGGCTGCGTGGTTCCATGGTGTTTATACGTGCGTACTATTGTTTGTACAGATGAACATGGTACCTTCAGGCGTTTGGAAATTGCTTACAAGGATGAACCAGACTTGTGGAGGTCTAAAAATAGTTTGATGGTAGGCCTTGAAATACATCCACAGGTACACCTCCAATTGACTCAAATTATGTAAATTAGCTTCTATATCAGAAAATCAGAAGCTTCTAAATCCATGACATCATTTTCTGGAATTTTCCAAGCTGTTTAAAAGCACAGTCAACTTAGTGTATGTAAACTTCTGACCGACTGGAATTGATACAGTGAAATAATCTGTTTGTAAACAATTGTTGGAAAAATGACTTGTGTCATGCACAAAGTAGATGTCCTAACCAACTTGCCAAAACTATAGTTTGTTATCAATACATTTGTGGAGTGGTTGAAAAACGAGTTTTAATAACTCCAACCTAGCTCAAGCTAACTTCACACCTAGCTCAAGCTGAGGAGAGCGGGGGGTTCACACCTAGCTCGGCTATTAGACAATTCTTTAGTAAAAGTTGAATAGTCTATTGTTCAGTTATAGCCCATCCAGTTACGCTTGTGAAAAACTAATAATAATGCTTTTTCCCCTTTCCACATGTTAAAGATTCCAATTGATGAAGTGTTTTTAGCCACAATCGGCCCCAACTCCAATTAATACATTTAGGAACAGTCGATAGCGTTCTGGCCTTCGGACTAGAATGTTGAGGGTTCGAAACCTGCTCCCTGCTTTGTTTCATTACATTATTATGCCAGTCTCAGAGCAAATAGCCTGGATTGTTACTCCCATCTCGTTCCTCGCTCTCTTCCACGCGTCATTCAGCACGCTTGCGGGCGTGCTGGCAGGATATACTGCTATTTTATTCTGTATATATGAATTACAAATCAGCCTTTACGTAAATCATGTTTCTCGTCTATAGCATAGTTACAAATATGCACAATCGTTTATCTCTACATTAACTAACATATTCCTCTCAATTGTACATTTTTTGCTTGACTCGTTAAGACATTATAACAACTTACATTTGCTTCCCCCGTAATGTTTTGTCAGCCATCTTTGCTGAAGAAAGTCACCACGGACGGGTGGCATTGGAACCACTCGATATGATGGGTCATATAAAAACCTTGGGACCTAAATGCATAATGAGGGCTCTAACTCCCCCTTGTGGTGGTCTGTAGCAATGGGTACCTCTAAGTCCCGCGGTGTAAGCTTGCAACTTTTTAAATGAGGAATCACTGTATGAACAGGCTTTGTAGTTCTAAGAGTCAGCTTTCCCTCTGAAAACAATGGAGATGAATCCATACTGGATCGTGTGTGTGTGCGCCAGGTACAGACCACGGACGTACTGCCTAGCTGACAGTGATGAGGAGTCATCCAGTGCTGGGTCCTCAGACGAAGAGGATACTTCAGAGGTCACCAATGACGTCCCTGGAACAGAGGGGTGAGTATTTACTTTTACCCTGATTATTTACCTTGGTTACCTTTAAAGTACCTTTCCATACAACTTTCATGTAATCCAGACTTGATCTTAATGCAGACTTTCACGTAAATCAAGGTAGGTTTGCGCGACAAAGTTCAACCCCTAAATCTCTCCTCTCCTTCAGACACATGGGGGGCCGCCAGCCCAGTAAGATAATGCGCTTCGTGGACAAGATCGCCAAGTCCAAGTACTTCCAGAAGGCCACCGAGACGGAGTTCATCAAGAAGAAGATGGAGGAGGTGTCCAACACGCCCCTGCTGCTCACCGTGGAGGTTCAGGAGCTCAGGGGCACGTTGGCCGTCAACATCCCACCCCCGCCCACTGACAGGATATGGTATGTTCTAAGACAGCTTCATAGAGTTACACATCATACCTCTGCCCAGCAACAGGATACAACACATTCATACCACCACAATACATAATGAATACACTTTAATATTATATTATCGGGGTGTCAATCAAACACTTGTTGGCATTCTTGTGCATTAGTTAATTATGTTCTGCAATGCACTTGTGCCCTCTGCTGGTGACTGATCACATCGCTGGAAAACTGACATCTTGTGTGCCTTATTATTCTGAGTAACCTTTACCATTAACTTGCCCACATACTACAATAACAAATCGCTCATTGCTGCATGATCTGTTATAATTGAAATCTACACTCTGGTGTTTCTCTAGTATGTTTGTTGACTCTGATTTGAATCGCAGGTATGGTTTCAGGGGTCCACCCCACCTGGAGCTGAAGGCTCGGCCCAAACTGGGAGAGAGAGAGGTCACACTGGCCCACGTCACCGACTGGATCGAGAAGAAACTGGACCAGGAGTTTCAGGTATGTATGTGTGTGTGTGCGCGTGATACTGTACTTTGTCCAAAATCTGTCAGCATACTACATCAAATGTAACATCTCTGAATCTTCTCTTCGACGTAGAAAATCTTTGTCATGCCAAACATGGATGACCTGTGGCTGACCATCATGCACTCTGCCATGGACCCCCGCTCTTTTGGAACGCCCTCCACCGTCGATACGACCCAGAGGGAAACGGAGCCTTCCGAAACAGAGGGGGGCACCACTAACGGCATATGAAGGATTGTTTACAGTATTTGCCTGAAACGTGTGAATTAGAATGGGAGCCAGGTGGCTTTGAAGTAGTATAAGGCGCTATTGGTGCATAAGGACATACAAAAATACTTCTGTTACCACATTGACATTCCAATAGCTCCATACCCAAGGGTCTTTTTTGTCACTGGCAGAACAGGATGACCTCAGTCATCAGGTGAACTTTGACTTTTTAACAAGCTCACTGACCGAACGAGACAGAAGTCAGTCAACCAACCAGGAAGGAGAAACACTAAAAATAAAAACTGACTTTCTGCTCTGTTTTTTTTAATCTGTGTAGGATGAACAGACTTAGAAAAGTCGATTTTACTCAGAATGGCACAAATGTAACAGTGATACAACCTAGTGGTATAGGTGGAGCGGTGTGGAGAGTTTCTGTGAGTTATAAGGTTACACAGTGTCCTATGAACACATGGTTATTTCGCATTCGCCGTTCACCTTACGTCCTAGGTAGGAAACAACTTATGTTTGGGGACCCAAATCAAGAGGGAGAATGAAGTGAAAAGAAATGGTTGAATGAGACGGGCAACCTCTAGATTATACTTTTGTTATTGTACGGGTATGTCTGCAAGAGAGTGCATGTGTGTGTGAAGCCTGACAATGAAAGCAGGAGTGCATACTTTTGACAATGTCACATGTATTATTTGCCATATGATATAAGACATCTAATGCACCCTATGCTTTGTCCAGGTGAACACTAAGTGTATTCACTTGTGTTGTGACCCCACATCTCTTACTGCTCGGGGTAGAAGTACCCCCTTTACCACAGGTCTAGAATCAGAAAATCAGAAGCTTCTAAATCCATGACATCATTTTCTGGAATTTTCCAAGCTGTTTAAAAGCACAAATTACCCCAAATCCTAACCGTTTTGTGGATGAGAAAATGTCTGACCCTATAGCAGTGGTAAGGGGGAAAGTTCTACCTAAAGTATTCCCCTCTTAACTGTACACCACACCGCTTTATATGCAAATGATCACTGTGTCCATATCTGTATGGAAGCAGCTATATGAAGCCCCTCCCCTCAATTTTCTCTGCAAGCCAATGCTATAGGGTTAGCCGTCATTACCTAGGCAACACGTGTCTTTAATTCACTAATGCCTATGCAAGTTCCTTGCTAACTAAGGACATGGACATGAGGTGAGCAATGAGAAAATAGTGTATATATATATATCTTGTAAAGATATGTATTTCTGAAAAGGTGTACATAATGGGCCTTAACACTTTTGTTGAATGTATGTATGTATGTATGGCTATATTGACATTGGACTGTTTTATTGTTAGTTGTATGGAAACTATTCCTAACCAATCACATGGATTATGTTGATTGGGGTATGCCAAGTATTGCACAACTAAAACAGAAGTTTTGATTGATGTTTTCCTTGTAAACACTATTAATGAAATACCATCTACAGACATGTATTGCATATTTGCAGTGCTATTGTGTTATGCTCTCTAGCATGTACAATACCCGTGGCACATGTTGAGACCATTCCTGTTGTAACCTCGGAACAACAGGTTTTCATGTTTGTTTGTTTTTTCAAATGATGTAGGAAGTGTTATGCTTTTTTTTTTTTTTTAAATGTTGTTTTATGTATTTTCAAATGGCCATCATCCACAGTTGCCAATGCATGGAAATGAGCCCCCTTGCCAGACATGCTAAATGACACTTGGTAGAGTTAAACTATATGATGTACTGTGCCCTTTGCCCAAACCATCATTAATATTAAAATAAACTGTTAACTCAAACCATAATTGTAGTCTCAAATCATCACTATTGAAGTCTGAATCACCTCCTATACTCTACTGTTATGTTTTCTTCAGTTTGAGTTTAAGTTTTAAATGCACAGTTTTAGCATTGGATTTGTTTACATTAATTCCTATTTGTTTTTCCATTCGTTCCATTTATTTGTCAGGACACTAAAGAACTGTTGTAGAATGTCATTGATGAAGGTTTTTAACTTTCCTTCTACTTCTAATTCCAATACTTCTACTTCTAATTTGGTTTCTTGTTTAATTTTCGTTTTAGCGATTATTCAGTTAGTAATATTATTATTGGAACCCTTGATAAAGATGAGGCAAAAATACTCAAATAAATGATACAAATACTGCGCTATTATTGCATGCAATTTTGTGTTGAAAATTTGATTTATTGTATATTAACACAATTGCCCAGAGAAAGAGATTTAGTTTCAAAAGTAATAAAACAATTCTCAAAAAGATAGGTGTCAAAGTTATTGGCCCCCCTGTTTTCAGTACTCTAGCACCGTACCTTTGTGAGGATAATGACACTGAGCCTTTAAAGAAAAAGATTAGAGAACACAGTGGGAGGGATCTTGGACCGTTCATCCATACAGAATCTTTCCAGATCCTTGTTAAGGGGATGGTGCTAAGACTATTGAAAACAGGGGTGCCAATCATTTTGACCCCTCTTTTTTTATTTTCTTTAATTGTTTAGCAAAATCTCGTTCTCTGAGCAATTGTATTAGTATAAATAATATAATTCCCCAGTTTTTTGGAGTGTACAAAATAGCTTAGTATTTGTATTTATTTTATACAGTATTTTTGCTCATCTTTATGAAGGGTGCCAATAATTATGGACCTGAATGTAGGTCTAGTACCAGGTTGGATTTAGAATGTTTTGTAACGCTTTGTCTGCTTTCCTGAAATACAATGACAGAATAATGGTATGAATAGCACATCAGATTTATAATAATAAAGAGTTGATGATTCTGCAAATAGATGGCTTATTTAGATTTTTAAGGACAAATTTGTTGAGCCTCATCCATGTCTACTGCTTGGCTGAAACTTGGTCTCTTAGTTGGTTGAGACCAAATTTCCCTAAAGGAAGTGCTTTAAAATAATGCCTTTTTATTTTTACAAATGTTGATTTAGCAGGCCTTGTTATTTTCTGTTATTGATTTTGTATGACTGAATTGCAATGGTATTGTGGTACAAAAGATTAAAAAAAATATCAACTTGCTTTGTAATTATTTGCTCTTGATTGAAATAAAGATTTTTTTTTAATAAACCAATTTTTTTTTGTCATATACTGAAGTTATTTAAATTGCCACACTCGCATGCCATGCATTAATATTTAAAATGTTCAAATTCCATTTCTGATAATCCATGCACCTCAACTTGAACAGTCTACAAATGTCAATATTCATCAGGGGCGGCACTATCCAATGACTAGGCTCTACCCCTTGTCCCTTCACGGAAGTTAATCGTTTCCTAGCAACGCCTGGCCGGCAGACAAACAGAGGTGAGTCTAGCTGTTTTTAGTTTGCAAATTCAATTTCGTACTACGAGCTGCAGGATTATTTGTTGTTGCTGAAGAGGTGATAAAGCAGCCGTAAGGTTGAGTAACTTGTGCATTTCGAGAACAGTTAAAACATTGTGGTATTTTAAATTGTTAGGTAATCTAGCTAACGTTAGCGTTAATAGCGTATTAACGAATAAGCACGCTTACTTCAAGGCAAGTGGATAGCAGTATTCCACGGGAAACATTATAAGCGTAGGAGGCATAGCCATCATAGGTATCTGTCTTATTTAATTTTTAAGCAAATGTACAGTATGAGGGCCTAATGAATGATTGTCGTCAACTTCATAACGTTAGTGAATATTTAAATATGTGTGTCTCTGTCATGTTTTCCCAGGTGATGACAGGAAGGAAGCTTTGTCAGACAACTTTTAAATGTGCATTTTTGCTTCAATACATTATTTTCATTCTGACCTTTCTTTCAGTTCTGAAGAGATAACTCCTTAATAACTCAAGAAGCAGGTAAGGCATTCAATGAAAGGGCGTTAAAAGAGCAGGTGACATTATTTAGCAGACACTCTTATCCAGAGGGACTTACAGGAACAATTAGGGTTTAAGTGCCTTGCTCAAGGGCACATACACTGATTTTTTTCACCTAGTCGGCTTGGGGATTTAAACCAGCAACTTTTCGGTTACTGGCACCAAAGCTCTTAACCGCTAGGCTACCTGCCAACATGACTGCAATGAAATCCAATGTCGCTGTCACAAAGGCAACCTTCTTGTAGTGCTGACAGAGTCAACCATCTTGTAGTGCTGACAGAGTCAACCATCTTGGTTCCCACCGAGTCCAATGGAGGGTGGAGGAAGTGAGGGAGGAGGAGAAGAGGAGAGGAGGGGAAGCCCGCCACAGGAGGAGGGGAAGTACAATGAACAGCCAGGTGGTGCTGACGAGGCAGCAGAGGACTCTGGGGTTACTGTACTACCTGGGCAGGAGGTTTGTGAAAGATACTACTCTACAGTAACAGGATATGTTTTTTTTTTCACACGTTTCTCAAGTTAGGATTTGTGACTCATGATATTGTGTCATCTGCATTTTATTTGTTGTCATTCAAAATCATGAACTTATTTCCAAAAGACGATTTGGACATGATTTAGGCAGTGGTCCAATGCACATAATTAAATATAACCCTTTATTATTTGTATTGTAACCTTATGGATCAAAGAGGGACTTCCTGAGTGTCCTCCTGTCTGTCCTCCATGCAGGGTGGATCAGCAGAGCAGTCAGACAGAGAGCAGGCCGAGGCGGGGGCTGGTTACCCAGTGTCACAGTCAGGAAACAGTGGGACAGGCGCAGCCTTCAACCCCGCCAGCAACTCAGGTCCGCTGGGTTTCAATAAGAGGGAGGGATAGAACAATGGTGGACTTTTTTAACTGATTTCTATCACTTTTTGCCATTGACTCGAGCACTGTGACTTGCCAAGCGCGGTATCTGTTGAGGAGTGATCATGAAACGTTGTTTTTTTTGGGGGGTGCCAGATAACGGAACGATGCCCTTGCCGCCTCACCCCTCGTTGCACCTCTCAGTCCCCCTCTCCGACAGCGATGCGGACGGGTTACGCAGGGCGGCGGAAGAGGGCGATGAGGAAGATGAGCTCATCGTGCTGGACCCTGAACACGTAAAATAAGTTTCCCCGCTTAACATCACTGCTAACGTGGTTTTAAATACCTTAAGGTTTAAGCCCCGTCATGCTTATCAGATGAACGTCTTACTGTGCTTTCTCCCATCTGCCTGCAGCCGCTGATGAGAAGGTTCCAGACTGCACTGAGGAACCACCTCCACAAGCAACTGGAGAGACTCAACATGGAGTTGCGTGAGAAGGTGAAGTAGCTCTCTTCTTCTGAGGCAAAGATTCTTCATCTTTTACAATGGGCCACAATCAAATCAACATGGACATCCACTTTACAGTTTGCATAGAGTACGATTCATGCCATTTATAGTCACTCTTTTCCCAGGAGAGGGCGCCATTGACTTGTTTTGGCTCAATCTCAAACCGTGACCCTGTGCTTTCGTTTTTCAAAACACATAATAAACTAATCTGCTAGAAATTATCTATAAGTGGCAACAATTGATTTACAAGGATTAGTCACTATTGTTATAACATTTTTTTTTTTTAAGACATCCACAGGCCTTGCAGTACGTTTCTAATGCATTTGCCCTGTGCAATTCTGACCCCAACCTATGCTCTCTTTCCCTCCCCTCCTCCACCCATCTCCCTAGATGGCCATAGAGAGGTCTGAGAGCGACCACCGAGAGGAGCTGGGCGTGGAGCTGTACGGCATACAGCAGGAGCTGGCCAGACTCCAGGCCTGTCTGGAGGGCCGTCACGAGACCAACGCGCAGGCGGCCGCCCAGCGCAGACAGGCCCAGGATCAGCTGGAGGGGGTCCGAAGCCAGTACCGCACCACAGCCAGCCAGGCCGGCAAGCAGAGATCACACGGTGAGACCCATAAAGATACACAGTTAGTATGTCTTTTTTCATTCTGTGCTGAGACCACTCACTGACTTGATAGGGACAGACACTATACAAGGATTGTATGAATACTCAACAACTGCTCAAGAGACATTGACTCATCAACTGTCCTAAAGCACACGTTTCTGTAAACGTAGGGTGTTGTCACTTTGCTACAGATGTAGGATCTTCATTTGATCACTTTTGTTGTCTGTGCAGATAAGCTTTGTGATTTACATAAATTAACTGAAGACCCATACTAACAGTATTGCACTTTTCAGGTAACCTACTTTTGGCCAGCTAATAGCTTAACCACCGATCAAGCAGCATTATGCGCTTATTTTGCCGTGACAATATAGGTCAAATTAAGATCCTATATCTGTACTATGACTTGGGCCAGGAGTTTTTCTTGACCTAATCAAGGGAAAAAAATCAGGACCCTAGCCTAGTTATAATAGTCCATAACGATATAAAGGTTTTCCTGGTCAGGTGACAGTCAGGAAAAACTCCTGTCCCTAACTACGTCTATCACCTCCTTCCTCAGTGTCCCAGCTGCAGAGTGAGGTAGAGAACCTGGCACTGCGTCTGTTCTACATGCAGGAGGTTAACGCCGACCTGCGCTCTGACATCACGGCCATGAAGAACGCCTCGCGCAAGGCCTACTCCGAGAAGACCCAGGCAGAGGAGCAGAAACACAAACAGGTCAGGACACACGCCTTCCTTCTTTTACAACTGATTCAAGATCAGCTGATTGGCATGTTTGTTCTAATGTTAACCGTTCTGAGCCAAACCGCAAAACTGGTCCTGGACCAGATGCTAAGGGTCTAGAAATAGAATTTAAAATAATTCTTATTACTGTGGCTAAATCTTCTCTTGCAGTGTATTACAGGTGATTCCTTATATGACCCTCTCTCTCTCTCTACCCCCCCTCTCTCTCTCTCTCTCTCTACCCCCCCCTCTCTCTCTCCCCCCCTCTCTCTCTCTACCCCCCCTCTCTCTCTCTACCCCCCTCTCTCTCTCTACCCCCCCTCTCTCTCTCTACCCCCCCTCTCTCTCTCTCTACCCCCTCTCTCTACCCTCCCCCTCTCTCTCTACCCCCTCTCTCTCTACCCCCTCTCTCTCTCTACCCCCCTCTCTCTCTCTACCCTCCCTCTCTCTCTACCCCCTCTCTCTCTACCCCCTCTCTTTACCCACCCCTCTCTCTCTCTACCCCCTCTCTCTCTACCCCCCTCTCTCTACCCCTCTGTCTCTCTACCCCCTCTGTCTCTCTATCCCCATCTCTCTCTCTACCCCCTCTCACTCTCTACCCCCTCTCTCTCTCTACCCACCCTCTCCCTCTCTCTCTACCCACCCTCTCCCTCTCTCTCTACCCCCTCTCACTCTCTACCCCCCCTCTCTCTCTCTACCCACCCTCTCCCTCTCTCTCTACCCCCTCTCTCTCTATCCCCCCTCTCTCTACCCCCCTCTCTCTCTACCCCCTCTCCCTCTCTCTCTACCCCCCTCTCTCTACCCACCCTCTCTCTCTACCCCCTCTCACTCTCTACCTCCCCCTATCCCCCCTCTCTCTACCCCCTCTCTCTCTATCCCCCCTCTCTCTACCCACCCTCTCTCTCTACCCCCTCTCACTCTCTACCTCCCCCTTACTCCCCCTCTCTCTACCCCCCTCTCTCTACCCCCTCTCACTGTCTACCTCCCCCTACTCCCCCCTCTCTACCCCTCTCTCTCTACCCCCTCTCACTCTCTACCTTCTCTCACTCTCTACCTCCCCCCTACTCCCCCTCTCTCTACCCCCTCTCTCTCTACCCCCCTCTCTCTCTCTCTGTCCCCCCTCTCTCTACCCCCTCTCACTCTCTACCTCCCCCTATCCCCCCTCTCTCTCTACCCACCCTCTCTCTCTACCCCCTCTCACTCTCTACCACCACCCCAACCCCCCTCTCTCTCAGGACTTGTATGTGGAGCGGTTGACCAAACACATGGAGCGGCTGACGGAGCAGATAGCTCTGTATAAAGTACAGACCATCGCCCAGTCTGAGGAGACCCAGGCAGCCAAGGAGGCCCTCTCTGAGGTACACTACTGTCCACTCCCGGTTGGGTACAGGCTTTTGATCCAGCCAATCAGTATAACACAATAATAAATGTGTTACTGCTTAGGCTGAGACAAAAGCTGTACACACAGAAGGAATGGGGAATGGTGGTGAACGGTGTGCCTTTTGCCTGTGTGTCTCTCGATACAGGCCCAGATGGAGATGGACTCTTTGGGGATGGAGAGGAAGCAGCTGCTGCAGCAGTGGAACAGCAGCCTGGTGGGCATGAGGAGACGAGACGACGCCTACACCGCCATGGTGGAGGCTCTACGGTGAGGCCACGTAAACGCCTAGAGTCTACACACATCACAGGAGGCTGCTGAGGGGAGGACGGGTTCATAGTAATGGCTGGAACGGAGTGAATGGAATGTTATCAAACACATGGGAACCGTCTGTTGATGTGTTGGTTACCATTCCATTTATACCGTTTCAGCCATTACTATGAGCCCGTCCTCCCCAATTAAGATACCACCAGCCGCCTGTGACGCGCACACACACACACACACACACACACACACACACACACACCTCACCACTCAGTGTAGAACAGCAGCCTGGCAGGTATGACGAGACGAGGCCAACACCACGGTGGAAGAGAATACACACTGGATAGACTTAAAATGGCAACCCTATTCCCTATATAATGCACAACTTTTGGCAAGATGTACATTGGCCACTGTCCAATGTCCGTTTACAATACAATTTGTATTTGCCGTGCATCAGTCCTGTTGGTCTGCTCTGGTCAGACGTTTCTCCTTGAGACTGGACATGCTGTACACCTGTGGGATGCCACCGTGCACACGTCTGTCAATCTCCCTCCCTCTCCCTGCCTCCATGCAGCGCGGCCACCCACCAGGTCCGCTCTCTAGACACCGAGATCGAGGGCTTCAAGAAGTCCATCACGCAGGAGGGGGAGCGCAATGAGCTGCTGACAGTACTACTGAACCGGACCCGGCTGGACAGCGCCACCTCCAGGAAGCTGATCTCCCACAGCCACAGCCAGCAGGAGGCGCTGCAGGTCCAGTACAGCATCTACATGAGGACCCTGCAGGAGACCGAGCAGACGCTGCAACGCGGCAACACGGTGAGTGAATGGATTGGTTTTATTTGACACTTTTGTAACGCGCACAGGTTGCTTTAACCGATGGGTAAACACTCAATGAAGTCAAAAGACTTGCGTTTATTGTGGTTTGCTTCTTCTATTTCTTTCTCAAGTCCGCAGTTGATTTGTGTATCTATCGTGTATCTATTTGTGTATCTAATGTCCTTTCCCTATGCAGGCTCCTCTGAATGCAATATCCGCTCAATGTGAAGTGACTGGAATGTATTGTCGTTGTCGTTGACTCGTGTAAGTGGGCGATAGTACGATGAAACCCTTCTAACCTCTTGTCCCCCTCCCTCCCGTCTCCCCATGTCTCTTCTCCCCCCTCCCCTCTATCCAGGAGTGTGGGGTGCGCCAGGTGGAGGTGTCCTCCCTGAGGAAGCAGACGGAGAAGGAGTGGGTGCGGCGCATCGAGCTGGAGGACCGCATCGTGTCCAAGATGCAGGAGCATCTCACCCACGACAAGGCCACCAAGTACTCCCGACGCCTCACCGACAAGATGGCCGCCCACAAGAGGGAGAAGGTGAGCGGGGTCGGTCGCCGTATTTTTTGGGGTTATCCTGAGTGGCGCAGCGGTCTAAGGCACCGCATCGACGGCGGTCTGAGGCACTGCATACAGACCCGGGTTCGATCCTGGGTTGTATCACAACCGGCCGTGACCGGGAGTCCCATAGGTCGGTGGACAATTGGCCCAGCGTCGTCCAGGTTAGGGGAGTGTTTGGCCGGGGTATGCTGTCATTGTAAATAAGAATTTGTTCTTACCTGACTTCATAATATTACAAAGACTATTTAGCGGTGTATAGTCAATCATATTGTGGAGAGGTGTTAGGAATGGGAGACTTTGTAGAATTACAGTACAGAAGGAGTTACATCTGGTTGTTATTTAATATCTTGAGCTCTAGTTTTTCAATGACCTGTGTAGACAAAGAAAGGGTACATTGAAAACCACACCAACCGCAATGCTACATATGAAACTCTGCAAGCGCAATGTATCACTGTGTTCAAACCAATCTCTGTGTGTGCGTCTCTCTCTCTCTCCTCACCCTACCAGGAGACCCAGCTGTCCCGGCTGGAGAACGAAATGGCGGCGGTGACGCTGGAGAGCAGTGACCTCACCCTGCGCCTGGAGGGTCTGGCCCGCACCCTCGCCTCGCTGGAGACGGAGATGAGCCGCCGCAACGAACTGCTCGGCGCCAGCGAGGCCAGGATCACCAAGCGCGTCACCGTCATCGAGCGCAAGCAGGCCACCATCAACGTTTACAACAAGAAGATTGAGCAGCTCGTCGCCTGCACTGGGGTGAGAGTTAACTTACAACCAAGCACTGACCAGTAACCAACTGAACACTGGGTTTATTTCCCTTAGAATAAAGGACTATAGGTACTGAATCTAAAATAGGTGGCACCTACAGATCTAGAATGGTATTCTATTTCTATGGTAGCACCATCCTCTACAATAAGACCGGAGCCAGAATGGGTTTGAAACGTTTCAGCTTTGGGGGGAAAAAATGCACATTTTCCTGACTTTCTATGTTGTCTTGATCACGTCCCTACGTACATCAACAGCACGAGGACCTGGGCCCGTTGGAGATCCAGGCCAGTACTCTGACCAAGCAGCTGGAGGCGGTGGGAGGAGAGATCAAGGAGCAGCAGCAGCTCTGGCTGCGGCAGCAGGGGGAACTGGTGAGACTGACCCAGGAGAAACAGGCCCGGAGCGCCGCCCTGCTCACACTGCAGACCCAATTCACCATCCTACAGCAGAGGAAAGTCCGCACCGAGAGTACGGTAACACACACGGGCGCGCACACCCACTGACCATGGAGAAATGGTCCCGGAGCACCGCCCTGCTCACACTACTACTACTAATACACCTACCGGTACCCAGCCCCCATGGGCTTACAAGACACTACAGAATAAAATATAATTTGACAAATTATGGGCATAGAATACAGCTACCATATAGCCCCACTACACAAACAGTACATGTATCCTTCTCCTCCAGGCATCGTGAACGCACTGAGCAATCACAAACACTCCCGGTCTGAAACAAGATTCCAGACACTTCACCATTTTTGGGGTCTTTGTGACCCTACCCTAACAAAACACACGCTAACCCATGGACTCTCCCCACCTCTCCGCTGCCTCCCGTCCAGGTGAGATACAACAGGAGCAGCGGGAGCAGGCCGAGCTGGAGAGACACATGAAGGAGCTGATGGCGGACATGTTGAAGCTCAACTCCCTGCTGAGTGAGAACAGGCATCTCCACCAGGCCCTGGAGCAGGGCAACGTCGTCATGGAGACGGACTTCCTGCACAGACTCAAGGTCAGACTGGTGGTCACGGTGGGGGCTATTTCTGGTGTTCATCAGTCCCCCAGTCAAATACACACACGTGTAAATATGTCTGTTTCAGTCCTGAACCACTGCATTCTATATTGCCCCACAAAAGCAAAACGCAGTAACTACGTTGTTGTTTTTTTTACTACAAAATCTGACTTACAAAGTCTTTTTCTATCTCGACGGACAGCAATTTCTGATGCACCACGATCGATGTTGATCAACAGGCTTGTTCTTGTGTCAGGAAACGAAATACCGCGTTAATCAGATATACCTGGCCGTTACAACCGATCAAAGTCCTTTTTACCCGAATCCAAGGGCAGTATGCTAGACATACTGTAAATGGACGTACAGAAATGCCTCCGCACCATTGTACCTCATGTATAACCGTGTACTCCTGTGACGTTGTGTGTTTAGGAGGCGGAGAGAAACTCCATTGAGACGCAGATGAAGCTAGAGAGGATCCAGGAGGAGAAGGACAGGCTGTTCAACAGTCTGGTGGAGTCAGAGTGAGTCAAACAGTAGCAAAGTAGTCCGCCTAGAAACATGACCCTCCGTCTATCTGTCTGTCTGTGTCTTGTCCTCATGCGAGTGTGTGTGTGTGTGTGTGTGTTTCACGTGCTTGTGTTATACGGGGTGTGTGTTTTTGTTGAGTTCACCCGCGCTTCCACATCTGCGTCGCTTGCTGCTTGGGGTTTTAGGTCGGGTTTCTGCGGCGCACTTTGCAGACATCATGTAAAAAATGGCTTTAGAAAAGACATTTGTTGATGTTTATTTGCGTGCGTGCATCTGTGTTTTCAGGCGTCAGATCATGCTGTGGGAGAAGAAGACCCAGCTGGTGAGAGAGACCAGGTCGGCTGTGGACTCTGAGGTGGGCCAGGGAGACATCCGCACCATGAGGGCTGAGATCCACCGGATGGAGGTAAGTAACATCACACACACTGGAGAAACCAAAAGCGACTCTCACATCACACAATCTTTCACTTAGTCCCTCCTACTGTAGGTCGATACACTGTGTCTGCATATAGAAAATGACAACATTGTGTTGCTGCCTTGTACGAAATGTACGATACAAATCATGTTTGATTTGATTCCTTAGCGCGCTAAATGTGGAATAGGTAGGACACCTCACATACTCGTGCACCTGTTTCACCCCCTCCAATGCTTTCACTGGGTAATGAATCAATGCTGTGTGCTGGGAGTAAGAATCAAGTATCAATGTGGGTGTGTCCCTACAGGTGCGATACGGTCAGCTGATGAAGCAGCAGGAGCGCCTACTGAGGGAGATGGAGGGAGTGGTGGCTCGCAGGGAGACTATCGTGATGCGCAGTGAGGCCCAGGCACGCACCGACCGCAAGCAGCCCACTCACACCGACTTCCACGGCATCCTGCAGGGCCTGCGTCGGAAGATACTGGACACACAGAAGGTGGGGGTGTGGGTCGGTGGGTCAGTTGGTGTGTTGGTGGGTGTGCGTTCCTGTGTGTATGTACAGTACCAGTCAAAAGTTTGGACACCTACTCATTCATGATTTTTCTTTATTTTTACTATTTTCTACATTGTAGAATAATAGTGAAGACATCAAAACTATGAAATAACACATATGGAATCATGTAGTAACCAAACAAGTGTTAAACAAATCGAAATATATTTTATATTTGAGATTCTTCAAAGTAGCCACCCTTTTTCTTGATGACAGCTTTGCACACGCTTGGCATTCTCTCAACCAGCTTCATGAGGTAGTCACCTGGAATGCATTTCAATTAACAGGTGTGCCTTGTTAAAAGTTCATTTGTGGAATTTCTATCCTTCTTAATGCGTTTGAGCCAATCAGTTGTGTTCTGACAAGGTAGGGGTGGAATACAGAATAAAGTCCTATTTGGTAAAAGACCAAGTCCATATTATGGCAATAACAGCTCAAATAAGAAAAGCGAAACGACAATCCATCATTACTTTAAGACATGAAGGTCAGTCAATCCAGAAAAGTTTATTCAATTGCAGTCGTAAAAACCATCAAGCGCTATGATGAAACTGGCTTTCATTAGGACCGACACACAAAAGGAAGACCCAGCGTTATCTTTGCTGCAGAGGATAAGTTCATTAGAGTTACCAGCCTCAGAAATTGCAGCCCAAATAAATGCTTCACAGAGTTCAAGTAACAGACACATCTCAACACCAGCTGTTCAGAGGAGACTTTGTGAATCAGGCCGTCATGGTCGAATTGCTGCAAAGAAACCACTACTAAACGACACCAATAATAAGAAGAGACTTGCTTGGGCCAAGAAACACAAGCAATGGACATTAGACCGGTGGAAATCTGGCTGATCAGTCCAAATGTGAGATTTCGGGTTCCAACCGCTGTGTCTTTGTGAGACACGGAGTAAGTGAACGGATGATCTCTGCATGTGTTGTTCCCACCGTGAAGCATGGAGGAGGAGGTGTGATGGTGTGGGGGTGCTTTGCTGGTGACACTGTCAGTGATATATTTACACTTCATGGCACACTTAACCAGCATGGCTACCACAGTATTCTGCAGAGATATAGCATCCCATCTGGTTTGTGCTTAGTGGGACTATCATTTGTTTTTCAACAGGACAATGACCCAACACACCTTCAGGTTGTGTAAAGGCTATTTGACCAAGAAGGAGAGTGATGGAGTGCTGCATCAGATTACCTGGCCTCTACAATCACCCGACCTCAACCCAATTGAGATGGTTTGGGATGAGTTGGACTGCAGAGTGAAGGAAAAGCAGCCAACAAGTGCTCAGCATATATGGGAACTCCTTCAAGACTGTTGGAAAAGCATTCCAGGTGAAGCTGGTTGTGAGAATGCCAAGAGTGTGCAAAGCTGTCATCAAGGCAAAGGGTGGCTACTTTGAAGAATCTCAAATATATTTTGATTTGTTTAACACTTTTTTGGTTACTACATGATTCCTCCATATGTGCTACTGTGCAGCCTACATACTAATACATACTAATACATACTAATACATAACCTACATACCTAATACATACTGTAGTAAACGTGGAAAAAGGCCTAATTCCTTACATAAGGGAGAGCAGACCATGTCTGTACTACAGAATGCGGGGCACGTGGGAGTCCAGGGTTCAAATCCCCGTTGGGGAGAAAGGAGTAGGCTGTCCTTGTAAATAAAATGTATTCTTAACTGATTCCATGTGTGTTATTTCATAGTTGTGACGTCGTCACTATTATTCTACAATGTAGAAAATAGTAAAAATACAGAAAAACCCTTGAATGAGTAGGTGTGTCCAAACCTTTGACTGGTACTGTATATGCTTCATGTGTGTGTGTGTGTGTGTGTGTGTGTGTGTGTGTGTGTGTGTGTGTGTGTGTGTGTGTGTGTGTGTGTGTGTGTGTGTGTGTGTGTGTCCACCCTAACAGCAAGCGGAGGAGTGTGACGGGGTCCTCAGGGAGCTGCAGCAGGGCCAGGCCAGTCTGAGCTGCAGTCTGCGGGACAAACAGCTGCAGCTGGGAGAGCTCCATAGTGCCAGAACTGTCCTCACCTCAGACTTCCAATGTCTGCAGGACACCAAGGAGAGGGTACGCGATGTAGACACATTCACCCATTCACTCTCAACATTATTCCTGCCCAATGTATTGTTATCCATAGTTGAGAAGTGGTTTGCGCTGTGCATAGCTATTTGAATATCTCTTTTCATCTCATGTCTTTTTTAATCCCTTTATCCATCCTTCTTTTCCTCTCTCGGTCTGGTTCTCTTGCTCTCTCACACCCAATCTCTCTCTCTATCCTCCCTTTCTCCCTCTCTCTCTCTCTCTCTCTAGAACCTGGCCCGTCTGGTCTCCCTCCAGGGCCATGCCAAGCAGCTCCAAGCGGTGCGTGAGGGTCGCTACAGCGCCCTGTCCACCAGCGAAGCTTTGGAGCCTGCGTTGCAGAGGCAGGAGGAGCGTCTGCACGCTGTGACCACCATCCTGCACCGTGTCCAGCAGGAGTTCCCCCAGCACCAGGGGGCGCTACGACGCCTCTCCCTCGCCCTGGCCGCGCGCCTGCAGACTCCGATTGGTCAGGAGACCCACTGACTATTACATGACTGAAAACCCCCATCATAGGATTACCCACGGAGTAGATTGGAGATAGAGATCCATCATAGTTGTCGGGTATTACTGCTCTATGGTGTTCTATGTTACTCTGGCTGTTAGGATTAGAGAGCTGGACTTGGGGTGGAAGCTCTCCTCCTGGCCATGTTTGGGCAATTTTGGTTTTCAGAATATTTCAGTTTATTTTGTTTCACTTGATAGAATGAAGAGTTGATTTAATATACCGTATACACAGATATCCTACCAGCGTGTGAAAATAATATTGTCCATGGATAAACTGAAGATACACATAAATAAACAATAAACGCAACATTTGGAATTCTTTCTTTAGTTAATATCCACAAACTAGCTAACTCTTAAGTGTGGAATCACTAAAGCCAGCCTGTGAATGATCATATGTCATAATAACAGAGAAACATCATACAATGCCATTAAGCGTCACTTAACATAAATTCTGTCCATCAATGTCAAATATCAGATAATACTGGATAATAATCAGTCAATTGGCTGGTTCCCCCACCCAATAAGCAGTCGCTGACATCATAGTCAGGAAGTGGTCCCAGGTGGTCCCCTCTCTCCAGGGTTTTCTTTGTGAATAAACACCAGACCCCTTTGGAGTTGATTCTCTATTCACCTCTGGATATCTAATCCATTTATATAAACAGATTACCACCCCTAATCTCATGCGTTCCTGAAGTGCCTTTTGTCACGGTTTGGGGCTCCTTCAAGGGAAGGGAACTCCCGAACTGTCCCTAAATGAGTGATGATCTGGAACCAGGCCAGTCACCAATTACATTCCCCCTCTTTTCAACAGCTTTTGTTATTCTATATGTTTCACTGACGACTCCAAAAAGTAGTTTGTGTACTTACTGTTACAGGAATCTTTATTGTCAGCGATGGCTGTTATTTAGAGGCTTGGCCTCAATCTCACAGATAGCTTTGCCAGTGGCTTTGTTTGCCTGTTACATGACCGGTTTGGTGCTATTATAATACACACCGTGAATGTAATTGGAAGGGTGAGAAGGCCTGGCCAGGTTACATATCAGTGAGGCCACAGTCCTTCAGTTGGTACAGATCAACATCAGCTGGTGGACCACCCACTAACCTGTTATGTTTCGTCCTAGGATGCGTCTCAATGGTCTATAAAGGCTTCCTTTCCTCGCATCCTCTCGCTCATCTGCTCTGATCTAAGGATACATGATAGGTGAAAGCATATAGTGGATGCCTACTAGGAATTTGCTTTCAAATCAGAAAATGACAGGTTTACAGCACAAGCACAGGAAATGTATTATTTTGATTGAATACCTTTCAGGGACACTTTACTTAAAGCATCCAGGTATAATTCTTTATAACTTGTTATAATTATGTATAACCCTTTTTAATGTAATTCAACCAGCCTTATAATGTGTTTGTGTGTGACCTGTATTTGAAGGCTTATAGCTGCACTTGCAATGTGGTCTTACAGGTATTGTCAACAAGTACTTGGAGAGGTGTACATTAAGGCATCCCAATTCTGATATTTTTTTTTCCTCTAGTTGGTCTTTTGACCAATCCCATGAGATCTTTTCACACCAGATCTTTTTCAGAGCTGACCTGATTGGTCAAAAGACCAATTAGGGGGAAAGAATATCTGAATCTGGCTGCCTGTGTAAATGCAGCCTTCGGACACATACCGAATTGACATATTTTTTAAATAGGTAGTTGGTATGTTCTGCACTTCCACTGTGACACCAAATGACTGTATACATGTCTAGTCAGTCTCATATATGGGCATCTGTCGGTGTTGATTGAGAAATCAGTCACAGTGAGGTGGATTCATATGGTTTCTCATAACTTAAACTTGTGAAAACTGCATGTTGTTGATGGTTTCATTGGTTGTTACAAAAACATCCTCGTTCCATTGGTCTTTGGACTACTACACCCATGTATTGCACACAAAGTGTCTCGGTTACTTTTCCTAAAAACCTTTCATGTCACAGGCTATAATTGTCATCAGCTCCAAGTAAAAAGCCTACATAGGCCGTAAGGAAGTAACTCAATGGAATGAATGTGGTTTTGGAGGTGCAACCACTGATGTGTCATCTCAATGACCGTTTATTTTCCAGTTCAGTTCTGGCGTCATTGCTCATGTCTTATTTAAATAGCAACCAGGATTGTACATTATTCAAATATATTTGGTATGTGGCATCACATGAGCTAAAAAATTGATACACTATACAGTACCAGTCAAAGTTTGGACACACCTACTCATTCAAGGGTTTTTCTGTATTTTTACTATTTTCTACATTGTAGAATAATAGTGAAGACATCAAAACTATGAAATAACACATACAGTGGGGAGAATAAGTATTTGATACACTGCAAATTTTGCAGGTTTTCCTACCTACAAAGCATGTAGAGGTCTGTAATTTTTATCATAGGTACACTTCAACTGTGAGAGACGGAATCTAAAACAAAAATCCAGGAAATCACATTGTATGATTTTTAAGTATTAATTTGCATTTTATTGCATGACATAAGTATTTGATACATCAGAAAAGCAGAACTTAATATTTGGTACAGAAATCTTGGTTTGCAATTACAGAGATCATATGTTTCCTGTAGTTCTTGACCAGGTTTACACACACTGCAGCAGGGATTTTGGCCCACTCCTCCATACAGACCTTCTCCAGATCCTTCAAGGTAGGTTTCGGGGCTGTCGCTGGGCAATAAGGACTTTCAGCTCCCTCCAAAGATTTTCTATTGGGTTCAGGTCTGGAGACTGGCTTGGCCACTCCAGGACCTTGAGATGCTTCTTCCGGAGCCACTCCTTAGTTGCCCTGGCTGTGTGTTTCGGGTCGTTGTCATGCTGCTGTACTATTGGCCAATGTACAATCGCTGGGTAATAAATTGGACGAACTAAAAGGAAGTATATCCTACCAACGGGACATTAAAAACTGTAATATCTTATGTTTCACAGAGTCGTGGCTGAACGACGACATGATGACATACAGCTGGCGGGTTATACACTGTATCGGCAGGACAGAACAGCAGCCTCTGGTAAGACAAGGGGTGGCTGTCTATGTATATTTGTAAACAACAGCTGGTGCACGATATCTAAGTAGGTCTTGAGGTTTTGCTCGCCTGAGGTAGTGTGGTCGACAGCTTATCATGAGATACTCTATCTACCTCTGTATTTTTCGTGGCTTTCTACATACCTTCACAGAGCGATGCTGGCACTAAGACCGCACTCAATGAGCTGTATCCCGCCATAAGCAAACAGGAAAACCCTCGTCCAGAGGCAACGTTCCTAGTGGCCCGGAACTTTAATGAAGGTAAACTTAAATCCGTTTGACCTAATTACCATTAGCATGTTAAATATGCACCCAGAGGGAAAAATCTCTAGACCACCTTTACTCACAGAGACACATACAAAGGTCTCCCACGCCTTCCATTTGGCAAATCTGAACAAAATTCTATCCTCCTGATTACTGCTTACAAGCTCAAATTTAAGTAGTAAACACCAGTCAGGAAGCAGATGCTAAACTACAGGACTGTTTTGATAGCACAGACTGGAATATGTTCCGGGATTATTCCGTATTAATGCCCATGATTATTGAATGAGATGTTCAACGAGCAGGTGTCCACATACCTTTGGTCATGTATTGTAAGTCCAACCACAGCCTTTTAATATTCAATTTCCCAAGGAATAACCCAATTACCCTAGGAATGTTACCAGGAAATATCTTAATATGTCTTTGTGCTTTTACTCAAATAACCTGGATGATTTATTTGTTTGATTGGTTGATTAGTAACTTTGTATGATTAGTCAGTTTGGTTGCCCTCCTCGCGCATGCGCTGTCATTGGAGAAAGGAGCGCTGCTCGCACGCATGAGGTCGTTCATTGTGATTATATGTAGGCTACACCGGCGACTCTCAAGAAAAGGTAAATGGCACTAATCAATTTTAGTTATGTTCTGTAAATATTATAAGAATTCATTTTACGCTATTTTAAGTAGGCCTATATGTATTTTACTTTATATAGATGCGTGTGAATTGTACTCATTTCCTGAAATTCCTTATGGTTATTCAGTAACATCTGTTAATTATTGTTTCTCAGTATTAACTCCCTGCATTTGCCATTTTTGTAGCCTATCGTGTACAGACCAAAAGCAAATATGTAGCCTACTCTTTTTATCTAGGGTTTTGTTACTATAGCCAAACTTTGGCATTGTATTAGTTTACTCGTGGTAATAACAGTCACATATGGTAACAACACAATATGAAGCATGCATATACAAGTGGTACATTTCCAGCGAAGATCCCCTATCTCTTGATCTATTGTTTCCCCCCCATGATGAAATCGAGGAGGGGACTGTGGATGTGTGTCTGTCCATCCGTCCGTTCTTTAGTCACACGCGATATCTCGGACTGTACGGAAGATAATATTTGACGAAACTTCGGTGAATTACGCGTTTTGCTATAGAGATCCGGCATTTACAAAGTTACACTGATTGGCCCAAATGCGGGAGCTATAGTAATTGGAATTGATGAAATTAATGAATTAGTGAAGTTAATTCTGTATCTTTATGACAGTGGCTGTGAATCACAAAGATACAGAAGTATTCATTCCTTTGTGTGACGTGGCCCCATTCAACAAACAGTGCAATAATGGCTTCAGTAATAAAGAACATGGAGGAAGGCAAGTAAAGCTTTGTGTTCTAGCTGCGGATATTGAATCAGAGCCATGTCGTGCAAACAAAGGGTACAATAGGCTACATCAATGAAGCACGGGTGCTACGGCACAATATGATGTTTACAATTGTGAAATGTACACATTTTCAGGTTATTGTGTGCATGCATGGGCAGTCCCTTGGTGTGTGCATGGGCACTGATTCACTGGGGATTCTGTTTCTTGTCTTTCAGGTTTTCCCACACACACACACACACACACACACACGCGCGCACCCTTGCATGCATAGACGCCTACACCAGCTGAGAGCGGAAAATAAATCTCTCTCACACAGTGTTGAAGTTCCTGTGTCTCTGACATTTTGCTTTTCTCCCACCGTCGGACAGCGATGATGCTAGGTGTGTGTGATTGAGTGTGTGCGTCTTCGAGGACTGCGTCTGCTTGCGACCACCATTGACTGTGGCACTCACCCGAAGTGTGTCGCCTCACACACACACGTCCACACTCATCATGGCAGCGGAGTGTGTTCCGGAGGGGCCCGACCTTAAGGAGATGGGCGACGAAGATGTATGGGAGCTGATCAACGACAACCGCCATCGTATCTCCCTGGGTGTGAAACCATGCATGTTGATCCCCTACCTGCGCCAGGCCAGGGTCCTCACAGAGATGGATGAAGACGAGATCCTCTCCAGCCTCAAGCTCACCAACCGCTCCATGAGGACCAGTAAGACTTCTATTCTATTTGTTTCTATGATTTTCTATTGAATTACCTTTGAATGCTCTCTGTATTTTTTTCTATTCTGTTGGATTATATTCCACTCAATTGTATTTGATTCTATCGGTGTTAATTTTTTAAAATACATTTCTTTGGTGGAGTAAGTAGTAAACCTTGTCCCAACCAGAACGGACCGTAGGGACTATTTTGTGTTTCTGTAGCTGAGGCAGCCTGATGTACAAGTATACCCCCTGGGCAGGGCACTAGACTGTCACAGGGTCTTTCGGTGTTGTGCCGAAAATCTCTCCCCTGACAGAATCCCCCCTTCGAGTTCTTCATTGCTGAGGCTTGCTTGCAAGTCGAGATTTCATCTCTTCACTCCGTTGTCAGTTTAGCCTACATTTCACTGATCTTAGTTGCAGAAGGCATTTTTGTCTGCAGTTTTCGGTTTGGCTATTTGTTTCAAGTGTATGTAGAGATTCTAGCTTGTAAGGCGCCCAGGGCGACCCCCCGGCAATCCATCATCCTTAATATTGAGTCTCAAGCACAGGCATCAGGTCCCATCTATTTTTAGATTTTTTTCGTTTGAATCGACCATGATCCAAAATTCCAACCTAAATTGGTAGGAGTTTGTATGAGTAAATAGATACTGTTCGAGGGTTACCACCCACTCACCCAGTTTTGGTAAGGGAATGTAACTTCCTCATGTTATAAAATACATTTTACAAGACAAATATGGTTATTCATGTTTTGAATCATTCAGTGGGTTCATTCTCTAACATAGTGTAACAACCCTGGGTTTATAAGCGCGGAAATCGACTCTGCCGCACGAGCATGCTTTTGCGGCACAGTCGATAGCGCGCAGGACCTCGGGCTAGAAAGTCGAGGGTCACAATATCATTAGAATATTTAAAAAAAAATTGGATTCCGTGTCTAATACGTCCTTTAAAAATCAGCAAACTCTGTTGACATAGCTTTTGAGTTTTTTTCATTTTGTTGTCGTCTTCAAAGTTGTTTCCGCGGGTCGCATAAAAACAAAGGCTCGGAGCTGAATGAAATCTAAAAGGCCTTGAAAATAAAACGCATTGTATACGCTCAGTGCTCCGTTGACTTTTCACAGAGATAAGATTGTTTTTTTATTGTTTTAAAAAAAATCTTCACGAAAGGACAGGAATTTCGAATTCAAATAAAAAGCGTGTACTACAATATGAAAATACTACATGGCATGTCTCAAAATCGATGTCCATCTTACCTATATATTGTTTTATGTCCTGCGGATTCAAGAAGAAAGATGTTGAGTTCAACGGGAAAGTGAGCCTGTCATGTAGCCTTAGTTCTTGCACAGAATCCAGTTCCACGGGCCAGCACTCCTGTGGAAGCTTTCAACACCTAGAGTTACTTGCCAAATTGAGGCAAAAGGGGGTGGGGTGCAACTCAATGTTAGGAAGGTGTTCATCATGTTTTGTAGCTCAGTGTATATCTACGCACTTGAGCATAGTCTTATAACTGGTGATGAAAATTTGTTCTGCAATTCATAAATGTTTATAACTCAACAAGTCCAAGTATTTGAATAGTGTCTGTCCCTGTAAAAAAAAAATTAAAGTAATGATGAAATACAACAGTACATTCTTTCTGAATAACGGTCCATAAAACAGTCCATCTACGTGTTTGATTTACGTTGTGCCCTCCCTGACCTTCCTCCTATTCAACCCTTTATCTTCTTTAGGTCACATGCTGGACCTGCTGCGTATCCAGGGGAGGAACGGCGCAATGGCCCTGCTGGAGAGCCTGATGATCCACTACCCCGCCCTCTACACCCAGGTCACAGGCCGCAAGCCCAGCACCGAGCCCTCCGGCTTCAGTGGTGAGTAACACACAACACATGCCCTGTTTCCCATCTGGCTCATTTAGGCCCTGTGTTAAGGAGTAGGATAAGGGGAAAGGGGGGGGGATACCTAGTCAGTTGTACAACTGAATGCATTCAACTGAAATGTGTCTTCCGCATGTTACCCAACCCCTCTGAATCAGGGCGTGTGTTACCCTGTGTGAAGGATGGTGGCTCTTTTTTTAAGTTGTCCTGTCTGCTTGAGAAAACGGCACAATGTGTTCATTCTATTCACCAGTAAACAGTATTCTCACTATAAATGATTCACATCATCTCCATTTGGGGTGAATCATTTAGTCCAAATATTTGTTTGGGAAATGATACATGGCCCAATCAGTAGTCATGGGTTAGCAGAAGGGTGTAGTGCGTCCATCTTATTAACCTGATTTCCTCCCAGGCCTGATTAAGTGCTCGGACTTGACCGAGTACTTGGTCAGAGCCGTGACAGGGATGCAGAAGGAGCTGCAGGAGGCTCGGCAGGAGGCCAGCCGGCTGGGGTCACGTTGCACCTCCCTGGAGGTGGAGCTAGGTCAGACTCTGGAGCAGCAGGAGGAGGCTCGACGTCTTAAGGCCGACCACGGCCGCATGAGGAAGAACTTGGCTGCCGCGCAACACGACATCTTGAAACTGAAGGACGAGAAGTGTGACCTGTATGTGCGGTACACGGCCGCCATCGAGGAGAGGTCGGCCGCCAACATCCACTGCAGCGACCTCAACCTGCAGGTTAGGGTGAAAAAAACGACCAACACCGTTTCTTTCCCTCTGACGTCATTGCATGAGTGATAGAACAGCATCTACGACACTTTTCTTCTCTCCGGCTCTGTTTAGTCAAAAATACAAAAACAATAACCGCCATGGGGTGGACAGTGGCCCCGTTTCCACTACTGCGGATTCCATCTTTAAGAGATACATTTCATTTACTTTAAGAAGCAACAAGGGACAATATAAAACATGTTGAAGCACCTGTGGTCAAATGCTGCGGTCACAGAACTTGTGACAAATAGTCTCCTGTTTTTCTATGATGGGGCAGGTATATCAGCTTCAGTTTGAGCTGCGCAAAGCCCAGACAGAGACGGACTTCGAGAGGCAGCGCTCGCTCAAGTGCACCACCCCCAGCGAGACGCAGCAACTGCGGGAAGAGATTAGCACTCTGCGCAGGCAGCTACTGATGGCCGAGAAATTCACCCCGGTGAGTGAGGAGGAAACAAGCTCAGACTTCTACTGTGGAATTTCACTGTGCTTTGGACTTTTGTCTCTTTGTCTGTCTCTCGGTTTCTCTCACTATCCCTCTTTACCCTTTAATTTTTCTCTAATTTTCTATCCCCAAATCTCTGTTTCCCTATACCCCCCCAGGCACGTGAGGATATCCTGGCCCAAGACCTGGCTGAGGCAAGGGATGGCCGTGTGGAGCTGGCTGAGCAGCTCAGGTGCTACAGAGAGGAGAATGAACAGCTGGCCCGCGAGAGGCGGGAGGTGTGTGTGTCTAGGAGATTGTGAACAACTCTTTTGAGTTGGCCATTTTATTCGACAGCAAATATCTGCTGAAAGGCTATATGCTTTGTGTTACACAGTACATTTTAGAGTGGCCAAACTCTAAACACCGCCTGGTATGTGTTTGCTCTTAGACGGTGGAGCATAAGGAGTGTCTGACGCTGCAGGTTCAGAAGCTGACTCTGGACTGTGAGATGTACCAGCAGAAGAGTACTGTCATACAGAGCCAACTGAGGGAGCTGCAGGCAGAGAGAGACCACGTACGGAGCTATAACCTTATACCTTATGGCGTCATTGCTCATCCTGAAATCTATTATTGGAATGCCATACCTGTCTGCCTGTCTGCCTGTCTGCCTGTCTGTGTCTGCCTGCCTGCCTGTCTGCCTGTCAGTCTGTCTGTCTGCCTGCCTGCCTGCCTATATCCACCTATCTGCATACTGACCTGCCTGTCAGTCTGTCTGTCTGTCTGCCTATATCCACCTATCTGCATACTGACCTGCCTGTCAGTCAGTCTGTCTGTCTGCCTATATCCACCTATCTGCATACTGACCTGCCTGTCAGTCAGTCTGTCTGTCTGCCTATATCCACCTATCTGCATACTGACCTGCCTGTCAGTCAGTCTGTCTGTCTGCCTATATCCACCTATCTGCATACTGACTTGCCTGCATGTCTGTCTTTGCTAGTCAGTCCACATACACTGAGTGTACAAAACATTAGGAACACCTGCTCTTTCCATGACATAAACTGACCAAGTGAATCCAGGTCAAACCTATCTCTTATTGATGTCACTTGTTAAATCCACTTTAATCAGTGTAAATGAAGGGGAGGAGACAGGCTAAAGAAGGATTTTGACGCCTTGAGACAACTGAGACATGCCATTCAGAGGGTGAATGGGAAATGGGAAAGACAAAAGATTGAAGTGCCTTTGAATGGGGTATGGTAGTAGGTTCCAGGTTGTGTCAAGAACTGCAAAACTGCTGGGGGGTGTCCTTAATGTTTTGAACACTCATTGTATGTATGTACAATGGGGGGGGAAAGTATTTAGTCAGCCACGAATTGTGCAAGTTCTCCCACTTAAAAAGATGAGAGAGGCCTGTAATTTTCATCATAGGTACACTTCAACTATGACAGACAAAATTAGGACAAAATTGTAGGATTTTTAATGAATCGATTTGCAAATTATGGTGGAAAATAAGTATTTGGTCACCTACAAACAAGCAAGATTTCTGGCTCTCACAGACCTGTAACTTCTTCTTTAAGAGGCTCCTCTGTCCTCCACTCATTGCCTGTATTAATGGCACCTGTTTGAACTTGTTATCAGTATAAAAGACACCTGTCCACAACCTCAAACAGTCACACTCCAAACTCCACTATGGTCAAGACCAAAGAGCTGTCAAAGGACACCAGAAACAAAATTGTAGACCTGCACCAGGCTGGGAAGACTGAACCTGCAATAGGTGAGCAGCTTGGTTTGAAGAAATCCACTGTGGGAGCAATTATTAGGAAATGGAAGACATACAAGACCACTGATAATCTCCCTTGATCTGGGACTCCACGCAAGATCTTACACCGTGGGGTCAAAATGATCACAAGAACGGTGAGCAAAAATCCCAGAACCACACGGGGGGACCTAGTGAATGACCTGCAGAAAGCTGGGAGCAAAGTAACAAAGCCTACCATCAGTAACACACTACGCCGCCAGGGACTCAAATCCTGCAGTGCCAGACGTGTCCCCCTGCTTAAGCCAGTACATGTCCAGGCCCGTCTGAAGTTTGCTAGAGAGCATTTGGATGATCCAGAAGAAGATTGGGAGAAAGTCATATGGTCAGATGAAACCAAAATATAACCTTTTGGTAAAAACTCAACTCGTCGTGTTTGGAGGACAAAGAATGCTAAGTTGCATCCAAAGAACACCATACCTACTGTGAAGCATGGGGGTGGAAACATCATGCTTTGGGGCTGTTTTTCTGCAAAGGGACCAGGATGACTGATCCGTGTAAAGGAAAGAAGGAATGGGGCCATGTATCATGAGATTTTGAGTGAAAACCTTCCATCAGCAAGGGCATTGAAGATGAAACGTGGCTGGGTCTTTCAGCATGACAATGATCCCAAGCACACCGCCCGGGAAACGAAGGAGTGGCTTCGTAAGAAGCATTTCAAGGTCCTGGAGTGGCCTAGCCAGTCTCCAGATCTCAACCCCATTGAAAATCTTTGGAGGGAGTTGAAAGTCTGTGTTGCCCAGCAACAGCCCCAGAACATCACTGCTCTAGAGGAGATCTGCATGGAGGAATGGGCCAAAATACCAGCAACAGTGTGTGAAAACCTTGTGAAGACTTACAGAAAACGTTTGACCTCTGTCATTGCCAACAAAGGGTATATAAAAAGTATTGAGATAAACTTTTGTTATTGACCAAATACTTATTTTCCACCATAATTTGCAAATAAATTCATGAAAATCCTACAATTTTGTCCTCATTTTGTCTGTCATAGTTGAAGTGTACCTATGATGAAAATTACAGGCCTGTCTCATCTTTTTAAGTGGGAGAACTTGCACAATTGATGGCTGACTAAATACTTTTTTGCCCCACTGTATGTATGTATGTATGTATGTATGTATGTATGTATGTATGTATGTATGTATGTATGTATGCATGTCTTATTGCCGCCCTATCTGTCTGTCTGTCCATCCTTCCAGGCGTACCTGTCCAGAGACGAGGCCCAGGCCCAGATAGCCAGGAGCCTGGCTGAGAAGGACACGCTGCGCAGCCAACTGGTGGAGCTCCAGGAGGTCTTCACCCTCAGGGCCTGGGGGCCCTACCGAGGAGGCCCCGATACCCCACGGGTAACACACACACACACACAGTATGCATGTACATACACACATGCACAATGCATACACACTCACGCACACTCCATACACACATTCACATTGTATACAGATTTACTTACAGAGCAGATTCTAAATTCGATACTAAAGGCTAACGTGTATCTGTCTGTTCCAGGAGAGGAAGTTTAGCTGGGAGAGCCAGGGCTCCAGCAGTGACAGCCTCCCCTCCAGCCCCCCACCTCGTCCACGCCTCCGCCGCATGCATGCAATCTGCCCTGACTCCTTGAGGGGATGCAGTATAAAGGTGTGTGTGTGTGTGTGTGTGTGTGTGTGTGTGTGTGTGTGTGTGTGTGTGTGTGTGTGTGTGTGTGTGTGTGTGTGTGTGTGTGTGTGTGTGCAGGATTTATATCAGTCATGCCAGCTGTTTATATCATCTGAGTTGACTTTAATGATTTGCATCATAAACTTGACTTCTGGTCATTGTGTGTGTCGGTCTGTGTGTAGAGTTGCGATATCACTCCAAGTAGTGTCCGGTCCCAAAATGTGGAGCCTCCATGCCCAGAGTCACTGCGGAGACGAGAAGAGACCCTATGGTACAATCGAGACAGGTAAGGGGGGGAGGTTGTGTTTTAGACAATGTGTGTGTTTAAGACACAGTCCAACTCCTCATTCAGAACAAGTTGGACATTGACACAGTAGCACAGTTGGCGCGCTTCCTTCTATATTCCGAGTGATGTGATGTCACTGTCCAAAGTCTGCTTTTTTTTTACCATGAAGGCCATGTGTTTACTCTTTGTGTTGCCGGGAAGAGCTTAATTTCAAGGATTTTATTCCCAGCGTCCCCGGCCCTTCTTTCAGTTGTAGTAACATGAGATCATTCTACAACAGAGCCATTTTACTACTAAAGCTGTGTAGAGGTAGATTTGATCTTCCTATAAACTATGTGGGGTCTCTCTCTGTGTCCCAAATGGCATTCTAATCACCGTGTATTACAGTAGTGTTGACCAGAGCCCTATGGGTCCTGGTCAGAAGCAGTGCACTATATAGGGATTAGGGTGCCATTGGAAACGCACCCTTGGTGGTCATATTTGATTGAGGATTCAGGTGTTATTTTTGGAACTAATTATAGGTTGTTTTCACAGATGAACGGCTGCCCATGTTCATGTTTATTGTCGTAGTTTTGTGTTTACAGTGAAGACAAAAGTCTGTCTAAGTGCCATGATGGCAATTCTGGATTTCTGCAGTCGAACTCACTCAACCAGTTTATCTGTCGCAGCATACATGGTTAGAGAGAGAGAAAGAAAATAAGGGCAAAATAAGAAGACACCATTTTGTAAACAAGTGTTATCCCCTCTTCTTGCCCCTAGCTCGGAGACGGCTGAATGTGACGTCTTACTTGACAATGACTTTGTGTTCATCCCCAGTGGTACGTAACTGAATAAACTCCAACCTTTAACAACCTCTCACCTTACTGGGACTTACCAGCTTCTGTGTGAGCGTGCATGCGCGTGTACTTACAAGTGTGTTTGTGTGTGTGCTCTTTGCGTGCTTGTGTACATGGATATAAGCGTGTGCTTGCGTGTTTATCTTTGTGGGTAAACACCCAGATGAGACATCCTGAAAACCAATGGAAATGTTTTGGTTGGCCACTCTGAGCAGATATTAAATTAGCCTTGGGTGAAGTCTGGATCCTGGCCTGGTAGGCTAGGTAACACATTAACGGTTGGGCGTTTTCTCTGTCGACACATTCTTGAACAGTCTCTCTTTTGTTTTATTCGATTTCCAGGCAATGCGGTTGAGCAATCTGTTATGTCACCCACACCTTCCTGCCAAAGCAACAACAGTGATGGGTGAGGAATTTGAATTTACCTTGATGTACTGAAATCTGTCTCGAATTGTTGATGATGAGTGGAGGGAAGGCTGAAGCAAGCATAAGTACAGAGGAACAAAGCCATCTAGCCTGCATATTGCAAGGAGAGGGTATTATGATGACGACACACAGAAAATGATTTGCTCCATTTAACAATACACTCCCGAAACTAACATAACACGCAAATTTGGTCAGATGCTCGATTGTTTGCGAACTTTCCGTAGTCTGTCCACGAGAGAGTAATCTAACAACCAAGTACTCTCATCTCCTCTCTATCTCAACCCCAGTCTCTCCAGGGCATCAGCCCCCCCGTTCCTGCTGCGCTCCCGGCCCCGGGCCATGCGCATCACGGGCCGGGTCCTGACCATCTCCTTCCAGGGGGAGGCGCTGCTGAGCCAGCTGCAGGTGGTGGGGGGTAACAAGACGGGCGTGTTCGTCCACCAGGTCACTGAGGGCTCCGCCGCCAACACAGTGGGCATTAGTTCGGGGGCACAAATACTGGAGGTGTGTGTGCGCGTGTGTCTGTGTCCCCACAACTCCCGTCTCCTATCCAGCACGCACCTGACAGGTCGATTCAATGCGGCCATTTTGAGTCATAACTCCCCCCTCTTCCTTATAGTTTCTGTGAAGGCACTGTAATTCCAATGGGTGTTTGTGCTACTGGGTTCCAGGTGAAGTATGAACAGGCTCAGCAGGCTCTAAGGATGGTTCTGGAGGACTCCACCCTGGAAGAAGCCATGTGGGCTCTGGGGCAAGTCCGAGGCTTCTGCCACCTCTCCCTGAGGCCCAACCAAGATGGTGAGACCCTGGCCCTGTTAAAATATATGATTATGTCATCATTATGTTCAAATACAGTCTGGTTAAAATAATTGATATGTCATCACATTCAAATACCCTGCCCAGTGCAAATGCTCGTAAATTGCGTCCTTTCTTTCTCCCTTGCTTGACGTTATCCTTCTGATGTGACAGAATTGTAAAAGCAAGGATGTTCTTCAAAATGTTAACGCGACTTTGGTGGAGTTTGTCAAATCACTCGGATCAGGCGCCAGAGAGATGTAAATATATGCGCTCTTTGCTGATTGGAAAGAATGTTGTTTGACTAGTGTGTCTCTCTGGATTTTGTCACTAAAAAAGGAGTGCAGGAGTTCCTCATTCTCATTGTCAGGTTGAAGTTCCTAGGTTATCTGTTTCATATGTTTTTAGGATGACTGTTTGTTTTGAGGTAACATAGCAACATAGGGGTGAAAAACAGAGTGACATACTTGGGACACTTAACATTTACATTTACATTTAAGTCATTTAGCAGACGCTCTTATCCAGAGCGACTTACAAATTGGTGTATTCACTTAACCCAAAACAACTTCAAAGTAGTCAATTTCAGCACCTAGCTAATATTCACAACAACAGAAAAGAGTGCTCTCTTCTTTTCTCACTGGTTCTCACTAGAAAGCTATTGGCTAATAATAGCATTGCATACATACCCTTCTCTGTGTAATTGGCATTTCATAAATATGCTATTTTAATGTTTCTGTATTCATATTGGTCGGTTGTGTGTGTGTGTGTGTATATGTCACACCTTTAACATTGGTGCCGTGACCCAGATCTGTCACAGTCATAATCCTCTACGGTCCCTCCCCTTTTCTCTCTCTCTCAGCCTATGAGAAGCTCCTGCTCCAGCTGCAGAGTGGCGAGGCCATGTCAGGTGACTCCTTCTACGTGCGCGTCAACATGTCGTTACCCGGGGGCTCGCAGGACGCTCTGACCGTTTCCTGTAACGACATCCTCCACGTCACGAGCACCCGCCCAGCGGGCGCTGACCGCTCCTGGAGGGCCAGCCACGTCCACCCTTGCCAACTGCTGGACCTCAAGGCTGGCAACTTGCCCAACTACTACAGGTACTAGGCCCAGTGCCCACCATGGGGGATTGGATTGTTGACATGGATTCTTTCTATCCTAGCCTGGTTCCAGGTCTGTTTGTGCTATCTTACCAAACTCATATAACCACTATAGCACAGACAGATCTGGGACTAGGCTATATCTATCCCCCTCTGGAGAACTAGCATGTACTACAAGTCATCTATGTTTGATACAATCACATGCTGTTGGCCAATGCATAAATGGCATGCTGTATAAATGATATTAGTGAAGATGTGTTCATTGTCATCGCAGGGCCCAACGCCTGCTGATCAGAGCTATCGAGGACATGAGCTTCCAACCCATGACACTTAGAAAGGTATAACATCATTCACTAGCTTCATAGTTTGCAGAACTACTCGGGACCTCAATCCAACTCGCTTTAGGGTTCTGAGTTACAGTTAAGGGGCGCTCCTTTCCCGCGAATGTGTTCCAAAAATGTTTGCTTTTGACGTTTCTGAAATGTGTTTAACTGCACATTCACGAAGAAAATGTTGTGGTCATGTGAATATCCCGCCGAACCGCGGTCAAACGTTCGGGTTAACACATTGTTTTGCTGGGTCCTCAGGCCCAGGACAAGAAGAAGACTGTGAGGATCGTCAGTACGGGGAGGCAGGGGAGGAATCCTCTGTGGGTCTGTGTAGAGGACAGCAAGGACAAGAGCACTGGGCCAGGTATATATCAGATACAGTCACGGCTGGATAGGAAGTCATTTTTGTATACAATAATATACAACACTTAACAGAGCCAGAACCATAGAGGCCGTATCATAACAGACTATCCTCCACGTTGGAGTCAAACACTCCATTGAATTGTCAAGATGGCGCCCATTGAAATTCTGCATCAAACCAAGTTTGCTAAACTGTGCAAAACCATTGCTGAAGCAGGTTGGATTAATTCCTATGATATTACCAAACCTACTAGGGCTGGGACGATACGGGTATCGTGGCATGTATCGTGTTTTCATTTTTGGCCAGGAAAAAATATTGCGTTTCTGGTATCGTCACAGCTCTAATACCTGTAATAATGTTGCCTTAGTTATTGACCTGAACCTGGTGTGTCCTAATATTGTCCTCTGCTCTAGGGGATGCCTCTGCACCCAGAGGCTGTTTGACCCTCATGCCCTACACCCTGGTCACGCCCCACTACCCACCCGTCTGTCGTCCGGTCCTCCTGCTGCCCACAATCCTCGGCCGTGTCCTGGATCAGAAGCTGGCCGAGTGGCAGGGCTTTCAGTTGTGTGTGCCAGGTTAGGGAGGAGTTTTTCTTTTTCTGATGTTCTTCTCTTTCTCTCTCTTTCTCTCTCTCTCTCTCTCTCTCTCTCTCTCTCTCTCTCTCTCTCTCTCTCTCTCTCTCTCTCTCTCTCTCTCTCTCTCTCTCTCTCTCTCTCTCTCTCTCTCTCTCTCTCTTCTCTCTCTCTCTCTCTCTCTCTCTCTCTCTCTCTCTCTCTCTCTCTCTTTCTCTCTCTTTTCTCTCTTTCTCTCTCTCTATTTTTCTCTCTCTCTCTCTTTCTCTCTTTTTCTCTCTCTTTCTCTCTCTATTTCTTTCTCTCTTTTTCTCTCTCTCTTTCTCTCTTTTTCTCTCTCTCTTTTTATTTCATCCAATAACTGCATATCCTCCTTCCCGATGCCCAGAGGGGAATTCCAATGAGATGATCTATTATTAGCACGGTAGCGGAAGGTGATGTTGATAAAGATGTGAATGTTTGTTTTCTTCGTACCTGCTGTCTCACCTTACCCTCTACTTATCTCTCTCCCTCCCTCCCCCTATCCCCAGAGTTATTGAGTTCCAGTGAGCACGCTGCCAGGCTGCAGAGCTCTGAGGTGCTGGAGGAGTGTGAACAGGGGGGTCAGCGGTGTTACACCCTGCAGAGTGTTGAGAGGGTCATGAAGCAGGTGGGATAGTCAAAAGGACAACACTGTATTTGACGTACTGACATTACATATTTTTTTCTAATGGTTTATAGACTGACTTGAACCGTTTTACACGAACGTCACGAAAAACAACAGATGATACCTCCCTTTTTTCAGTGGCCCTGTTATTTGATGTACTCCTCTCCTCTTCTATCTCTACTCTCAGGGTACCCACTGTGTGCTGCCTCTAGGCCTGGACTGTGTACGCCGCCTCCACAGGGCAGAGATCTTCCCCATCATCATCTTCATCGGCCATTCCAAGTGCAGAGCACGCAAACTCAAGTAGGCCGTTGTGTGACTTTTGATACGAAATATGAATGGTAGCAATATTGTTCCCTTGCCTCTCATACATGGTGTATATACGTGTTTATTTCTCTTGTTCTCTCTCTCTCTCTCTCTCTCTCTCACTCACTCACTCACTCACTCACTCACTCACTCACTCACTCACTCACTCACTCACTCACTCACTCACTCACTCACTCACTCACTCACTCACTCCTGTTTTCTCCCCCTCCATCTCTCCCAGGTCTAAGCTGCAGCGTCAGGGCTGGTCCGAGGAGCAGCTGCTGGAGTGTTCCCGCAGCGAGGAGTCCCTGCTGGACAAGCTGCCCTGCCTCTACCGCAGCGTCAGCCCTGACTCATGGTACGACAAAACCACTCTGCTCACCACCCTGCGCTCCATCATCTGGGAGGAGCAGAAGAAGATTGTGTGGGTGGAGCCTGATTTGTGGTGATTTTTAGGGCATCTGAGGCGTCAATGTTTGTTGATGAGGTACTGGTGGCTAAATTGGATGTCTTTTGAATTCCTTATTTGTAAAAAATAATAATAATAATAATGATTTAGAATATTTGTAAATGGATAAAACGGAGAAGGGTTCCAGTAGGCATTGCCCACCTGGGCATTATGAGACAAGGGAAATGGATTGTGTGTGCATGTGTATCTATGATAGCTACCTATACATATGACTTGTGTAATGAAGGTAGTAGTATGGGCATGAAGGTAGTATGATGAGATGTACCAGCACTTTAGCTTCATTCAGTTCCTGTTGTTTTTCCCCACCTATATTTACCTGAAGTTGTGTTTGGAAACACTTTTTCAATTATCTTTAATATCATAAAGATATTAGACTATGTATTGTATTATATACAGTATATATATATATATATATATATATATATATATATATATATATATATATATATATATATACATATATATATGTATATATATATAATGTACTGTACTGTATTATATACAGGATTTCAACAAACCTGTGAAAACATAGTCATTCCCAAGTTACACCAGAAATGTAATGTAGATATTCCAGTCAAACTATGTTGACTAACTGTCGGACATTTTTTACGTTTCCATACAATGAGGGACTTCGTTGCCTATTCTGAAGTGGGCAACTCAAAGAAGGGTTGAAGTAGGCGTCATATGGATTTATGTTGGAAGATGTTTTTGAAGGTTTTTTTTTTTTTTGAAGATGTTAAATTGAAGGTTATTTGATTTACAGATTTTAAGGTTGTAATCAACACATTTGGGGTGGGGTTTGCGTGAAATTATTGGGGGGAATGGGGTCCTCTGAATTTTTTTGAATAACACTTTTTTTAACGGGTGAAAAAAGTAACCGGTATTACACGATATATTAGGGCGTTAACTCGTTGTATTTGATGATATATGCAATGACTACACAGAGCTCAGGTATCATTGACCCTCAGTCACTCACTCTAGGAATGAGAACGAAGAATTGTCAATCAGGGTTTTTCCTCATGTGCAACGCTTAGGCCTACTTGATTTATGTCCAACCCCTCCCTCTCTCTTCCACCTACATCCTCTCTTTATGATCTTTCCCTGCCCTCCTAAAGAACCACCAGGTACAGTATTAGGCACTGTCCCTGAGCCAGCTGTGTAAAAACCTACTTATTGTGTTCTGAGATGTGTTATGCCATCATTTTTGGTAAGAATGTTTCTGATAATTTCCATCATAGATATAGGCTATGCGATTCATTAACAGATGGTGGTGGATTAGAGTTATGGCAATACTTTTTATTTATTTTGTGTAATTAAACATTTTTATGATGCATTTGTCTTGCCATATGATTGTTGTGAAATGTGTTTACAGATGCATTACAATCTTTTGGATGTACTGTTATAAAATATGTAACTATTTTGTAACCAAATACATTTTATCATACTATTCCTTTTGTATTTGCACATTTATGTCAAAGCAAAGCCCTCAGCTAACACCTGCAATTAATTGTGTGTGCATGCGCCAGGTACATTTTAACCGTCGATGCTCCAATCTAACCAGCAGAGGGGGCAAGATTAAAAGGTGGACGTAGGAAACTCACAACATTTCTGTTTCTCCAATTTATCAAACATGCTGTATTTTGTAAATTATGTTATAGCCTATTACTTAACCAACGTTTAGGTAAAGCAACAGTTAAGCTTAACGTGGGGAGTTTAGATAATTAGCGTCTTTAGGAATTGTTGACGTTACAACTCGTGCCTGAAAACATAGGTAAGTTTAACAAGCAAATTACTGTACCGGTATTTTCGAACTATGTCATAGCAATAAGACACATTAAACACCAACAACATGGACGTTGGTAGCAAGATTTGTATCGAGAAACTTTGAGTTTGGCTGAATAAAGTGTCTGCATTAATATTTGCAATGCAAATACTGCTAGGTTTTATTTGGGGTGTCTTTGATTTGCCAAAATATCTATAGAGCAATGGAGAAATTGAATGGAGCAAGTTGTATTTTTTACAGACCTTTGGCTGCGTTTAGACCGGCAGCCCAAATCTGATATTTTTTTTCACTAATTGGTCTTTTGACCAATTAGATCAGCTCAGATGTTAAAAGATCTGATGTGAATTGGTTAAAATACCAATTAGTGGGAAAAAAAGATCAGAATTGAGCTGCCTGTGTGAACACAGTCTTTGAGACCTACCATTCACTCTCTCAAGGTGGGGAGAGTGTGTAGGATCTTAATTAGATCACCCTGTTGCAGGAGAACCATCCTGCAATGCAGGAAATGTAAAACTTCTACTGTATTTGAGGTTTAAAAAGGTTTCTGAAGTTTGTAATCTCCACTAAGAAATGTCAGACATGTTCTTCACTTTCGAAAAAAATGTAGAAACCCCTACAAGAATGTACATAAATTATTTTCCACGTAGTAATGCTTTCACTGCATATTTATTTTCCTGCTGTTGAAACTCTCAAATTAAGCTCCGATACCTGCAGGTTAAAATTGGCGATGCATGCCGAACGATGCATCCGTTCGTTAATTTTTCTACCAAAATGTATTAGATGTGTGCTAAATGACTTTATAATGATATAAAATTGTACATTTAAGTATTTTACAATTAACAGACCTCATGACCACAACCTCTGGCGTATCATTCACATTTTATGGGGTTTCTCACAAGATAAGCATGTGTTATGACATCATACTCTTAATTTTGGAGTTGGGAGTTATGAGATTTCACCACTTTCAAATTTAGCCTCAAGTTAAAACTCAACTATCAAACGGTTGGTTTGGGTTTCGGGGCATTGACTGCATTCCTGCCTATAAATGTCAACGGCCACACGGGGGGAGTCGTAAGAAAGAAATGAATAACAGTTTGTGGGAGTGGTTGAAAGAGAGAAAAAATGGTGGTGGAAGAGGGAAGATTAAGAGTGAGTGGGAAATAGATTTTGGGATATCACCACAATGTGAAAACAGCACGTCTTTCCTATTTTGCGTGCATGTGGCAGACTGGGCCGGCTATTCTCTGGCTGTATGTCAGGGTTGACTTCTCTGATATATCTACTGGCAGGAAAACAGAAGACTGAATCAATGTCCTCCTTTAGCTCTTGTGGTGATTATTGACATAGTTGTTTATTTGTGAAGACTTCCACTGAATCTATTTCCCTGCTGGAAGACGGTCTTGGCTCCACCCAGGGTCCAAAATCCCTGCCAGTTGCCGAGAAACCACTCCAGTGATTTGTGTGATGTCGGCGTTCATTAAAGACAGTGACATGCCTGCACTCTGAATGCAGCCAAGACCCTGCTATGGAGGGGAGAGGAGGAGGAGGAGGGTTTGGCCACAGCCCACACACCCTATCCCCCATGCCTCTCACGCACACTGTCTCCCTCGCTCACACATACCACGCGCGCACACACAAACACCATGTCTCTCACACAGACAAACATGCTGCCCCCACTCACACACACACATGTTGTCTTCCCCCCAACACCCCTGCACCATTTAACATGCTTAGATTGTTTTTCTTTCGCCACGCTAGCTTGTGAACTGGGCTGGGTTTCAGTATTGAGGATTAAAGCAATGAAGAATGGGTTTGGCAGGGAAAACTATCGTGGAGGATCAGGATTTGATGTTTAATTGATAGAGTTTGGATGTCGGAGCTGCAGGCACGTCACTTGCAATCACTCCAGATTTATTTCAGTGTGCCTGCACGCTCCCCCATGCCTCCTGTGCCTTTTCTATACTGGTTTCCTCTCCTTTAGCAGCACAGTTCTATCAAATAAAATGGTTTCACAGCCTAGCATTGCATATTTAAACAAGGGAGGGAAACCGTGGCTCTAATTGAAAACAACAGCCCACTCATAACTCTGAACTAGAACTTAAAAATGTGCTCTTCACATCAGTCATTCGAAACACTTCGAAAAGAAACGCTCTCTCATTTCGACTCTTGCCTCTCGTTTCCTTTGGTACTGTGCCATGGCTCCTGCTGCTATGTGCTGTACAATAAATTAATGCTTGATCTTTCGCTCTCTCTCTCTCTCTCTCTCTCTCTCTCTCTCTCTCTCTCTCTCTCTCTCTCTCTCTCTCTCTCTCTCTCTCTCTCTCTCTCTCTCTCTCTCTCTCTCTCTCTCTCTCTCTCTCTCTCTCTCTCTCTCTCTCTCTCTCTCTCTCTCTTCCTTGCTGGGTGCTGACCCACTGCTGACCTGGCATGGTGTGAAGCAAGTGACCAAGGAGAGGCTGCTCCCTCGTGTGAATCTGTCCAGACATCTGTCATGCACACACTTGTTCTCGCTCTCTGTCTGCCTCTCTCTCTCTCTCCTTCTCCCTCTCTCTCTCTCTCACACACACACACACACACACACACACACACACACACACACACACACACACACACACACACACACACACACACACACACACACACACACACACACACACACACACACACACACAGACGAAGACACAGAGAGAGAACTCAGAGATCTCAGCCAGCTCCCGCCCCCTGTGTGTGTACCAGCATGGACCAAGCCCTCATGTTCCATCAACATTTTCTCTACACACAGAGAAATTTGCGGAGTTTTTAAAAAATCCATTAAAGATCATGCATTGCACAGCTCCAGCAAGATCTTATCATTTTTGTTCTTATCATTTGTTGCCACCGATTTCCATGGAGCACATTTTTGGTTCACTGTTCACACCTGTTGTAGGTTACAGTAAATAGTACAGTCTCTCTGTCTCTGTCTCTGTCTCTGTCTCTGTCTCTGTCTCTCTCTCTCTCTCTCTCTCTCTCTCTCTCTCTCTCTCTCTCTCTCTCTCTCTCTCTCTCTCTCTCTCTCTCTCTCTCTCTCTCTCTGTCTCTGTCTCTGTCTCTCTCTGTCTCTGTCTCTCTCTGTCTCTGTCTCTGTCTCTGTCTCTGTCTCTGTCTCTGTCTCTGTCTCTCTCTCTGTCTCTGTCTCTGTCTCTCTCTCTGTCTCTCTCTCTCTCTCTCTCTCTCTCTGTCTCTCTCTCTCTCTCTCTCTCTCTCTCTCTCTCTCTCTCTCTCTCTCTCTATCTCTCTCTCTATCTCTCCCTATCTCTCTGTCTCTCTATCTCTCCCTCTCTCTCTGTCTCTCTATCTCTCTCTCCCTCTCTCTCTGTCTCTCTCTCTCTCTCCCTCTCTCTCTCTCTCTCTCTCTCTCTCTCTCTCTCTCTCTCTCTCTCTCTCTCTCTCTCTCTCTCTCTCTCTCTCTCTCTCTCTCTCTCTCTCTCTCTCTCTCTCTCTCTCTCTCTCTCTGTCTCTCTCTCTGTCTCTGTCTCTCTCTCTCTCTCTCTCTCTCTGTCTCTGTCTCTGTCTCTGTCTCTGTCTCTGTCTCTGTCTCTGTCTCTGTCTCTCTCTCTCTCTCTGTCTCTCTCTCTCTGTCTCTGTCTCTGTCTCTCTCTCTCTCTCTCTCTCTGTCTCTCTATCTCTCCCTCTCTCTCTGTCTCTCTATCTCTCCCTCTCTCTCTATCTCTCTATCTCTCTCTCTGTCTCTCTATCTCTCTCTCCCTCTCTCTCTGTCTCTCTATCTCTCTCTCTCTCTCTCTCTCTCTCTATCTCTCTCTCCTCTCTCTCTCTCTCTCTCTCTCTCTCTCTCTCTCTCTCTCTCTCTCTCTCTCTCTCTCTCTCTCTCTCTCTCTCTCTCTCTCTCTCTCTCTCTCTCTCTGTATCACCCTCTCCCTGTATCACCCTCTCCCTGTTTTTCTCCCAGTGAATACCAGGGGTGCAGTGAGGCTGGTGGCAGTGTGTGAGGCACCATTGTGTGAGGGGTCGAGGAGAGTCAGGGGCCAGACAATGCCAGGGTCAGAACACTCACGGGACGGAGCGGCCATCCACAGGGCTGTCAGCCAACACAGCCAAGCACACAGAGAGAGAGAGAGAGAGAAAGAGACAGAAGAAGGAGAAGAAAGAAAGAGACTGAAAGAGAGCGGTGTGAAGTAACAGGAAGAGCGCAAATGGGGAAGAGAAACAGGAGGGATAGATAGAAATAGTGAGAAAGAGAAAGAAAGGGGGATTTATGGGCGTCCATAGTCTGTGTAGGAGGACTGAAAGGCACTGTGATAACAGAAACAGACGGATGACAAAGAGAAGGAGTTGGTCAGCAGAGTGAACCAGCTTGGTCAGCAGAGTGAACCAGCTTGGTCAGCAGAGCTAGCCAGGTGAACTAGTAAGGCCCAGGCATTCAGTCTCACTGCTGAGCCAAGCTGAATTGGTCTTGCCTGGTTACACGCCCACTTTAGTTATCATCATTTGGCGGGTGCTTATATTTGTCCTGTTTCACAGATGTACAATTGTGTATGAATACACATGTGAATTGGAAATGTGTTTTATCCCAGTCTCCCTGAGACACTCTCAGAGAGTGGGGTCACGGCCAGGGTCTGCCATTATTTACGGCGACCCTGGAGCAATTAGGATTAAGTGCCTTGCTCAAGGGTGACAGATTTTTCACCTTGTCAGCTCTGGGATTCAAACTAGCGCCCTTTCGGTTACTATCCCAACACTCTAAGCATTAGGCTGCCTGCCGCCCTATAACTCTGTTGGAAGCATTCTGGTACACTGTGAACATACTATACCAGTGCTAGCAGTCTATGGTTGGGGTCGGCACAATAGAGTGAAAATGGTATATGAGTGGACAGGTCCCAGTCACCAAGGAGCTAGATACTCTGACCAGCATGGTCCTTGAGGCTCTACGATGACCATTTATTAGCTGACCTGCTGAGCACTGCTGAGACCCTGAGAGAAAATACCAATACCTTTCAATTATGACATCACTTCCTCTCAAGCAATCCCTGGATTGCGATGAGCTTCGTTCTCTTGATACTGCTTCTTTTGGTGGGTATTACTTCGGTCACAGTGTTTGGGATATTTGGTTATGCAATTTATGTAAATGTATGTCGATTATTCAAATGAATCTAAATTGCCCCCTTCATTTGCTGTCAGTGGTATTTGTATCATGCGTGGTTGTTGCATGAAAGAAAACATTATTTTTAAAAGAAAGAGTATTGGTCAGTCTATCCTTAAAGAAGTGTGTGTGTGTGTGTGTGTGTGTGTGTGTGTGTGTGTGTGTGTGTGTGTGTGTGTGTGTGTGTGTGTGTGTGTGTGTGTGTGTGTGTGTGTGTGTGTGTGTGTGTGTGTGTGTGTGTGTGTTGACTCGAGGGGAGCCTTCAGCCCTTGGTTGATCTATGCTCCATCTGACACGGCGCAAGGGGGGATCCTGAATATCTGCCCACAGCCAACTGACCCCTCCTCCCACCACACACACACACACACTCACAGGCACACGCACTCACAGACACACCCAGACACACATCCCTCCTCCTCAGGTTACCACCACAGCCCACCCCCTCCCCCACTTCCCTCCTCCTCCCTCTCTCATCCCTCCAGGATGGGGAGAAAGAAAAGCCGTCCGAATTGGATGTCAGAGGGAATTAGATGGAAGACAATTTGATTTCTCCGTCTACCCTACTTCCTTCTTTCCTCTCCTCCACGGAGATGGAGAACGAGAGAGAGAGAGGCAGGCGGGCATCGGCGTCAGCCAAGGAGTTGATGCTCGCAGACAGGAGACAGTTACAGAGAGAGAGAGAGAGAGAGAGATGGAGTTAAAAAGAGACAGAGAGGAGAAGGAGACAGACAGAAAGACAGGGAAACAGACAGACTGAGAGGTAGAAAGCAGCAGCCCATGCAGCCATTTAATAGTCCTCCCACTCAGTGTCCAAATGGAGAGATTGACATGTGCTAGCAGGCGCTTTAATAGCCATTGTAATGGTCCGCAGCGCAGGTGGGCGGAGAACCAGGTCTGAACCATCTTACCAACCCAAAGTAACTCAATTTTCCCACTCACACCCATTTTAGAAACCCTTTAGGAAATGGCAGGAGTGTCGAGTTAGTTACCTTCCAATTCCATGTTGCTGGTGCTCTTAACCACTCTAGGAAAGTGAACACATTGCTCGCATCCCAAATGGCACCCTACTCCCTATATAGGGCACTAGCTTTGACCAGGGCCCATAGAGCTCTGGTCAAAAGTAGTACATTAAACAGGCAATAGGGTACCATTTGGGACGCAGCCATAGATTTCCGACAAACCACTGAGGAGGAGGCAGGGGAGGTGGATTAGGGTGAGAGTGGCCACTCTGTGGTAATGTGGTGGGGGTTTGGAGGGTTGGGGGTTGGAGTCCCTGGTGGGTTGTGGGAGAAAAGCTGTGGTAAGGCAAGTGGTAGTAGAGCTGCATGAAGCCTACTAGGACTAGGATAAGGGGAGTAAAATTTTTAGCCTCGATTAGCCGTGCCAACCCCCCCCCCCCACACACACACACACACTCGAGGCAAAGTTCTCCAGTTATTTTAGTATTTCAGACAGAAGTGTGGTGACTGTTGAGTTGTTGCGCTTGTATTTCACCATAGCTGCGGGTTGCCAGATCCCAGCAGTGCGCTGCAGATCCCCTCTCGCTGGGTCCCAAACCCCCTTTGGCTATGGGGCTTCCTGCAGGGGGTGCAATCTCTTCCACAGACCCCCGAGGTTGCCAGATCCTTGATACTCTCCATCCAAAGATTGCCAGATCCCAGTAATCCCTCATTGCGGTCCCTCACTGCTGCACCCCCAACCCTGCAGCTATGGGGCTGACTGCAGTAGTGCATGAGTTGCTATCCTCCTCAGCCTCGGGTTGCCAGATCTTCTCCCAGTAAGCCGATGCACAGTAGAGAAGAGGGAGGCGTAGCACTGGCTGTGGTCTGGTACCACGCTGGGCCTGGTTATTATCTCCAGATGACATCAGCATGAGCAGCAGATGCCTTTTTGGCCACAGGGGCCGGAGAGAGAGCGAGAGAGGGCTGTTCACAGCTGGATTGGGCTATTTATTACCTCTACTTATCAGGCCATCTCTCACTCTGCAGGGAAACACTGCCTGGTTCATCCCAGAATGGCCTTGCTAACTCATGATAATAATGTCATCAAGATGAATGTGTATTTAGAAAACATGTATACATTTACAGTATATGAGCAACTACATACAACAATATTTTTAGTAGTACATTTGTAGTAGTGGTATCTAGTGTTACACATTTTGGGGAATATTCAGAGGTGGAAACTTTCAGTGGGAATTAACGGGAATATATGAGAATTCACAGGAATATATGGGAATGAATGTAAATATATGCAAATTAATATTAATACCATTTAAATGTAGATGTTTTTTGCATTGGATATACAGTGGGGTAAAAAAGTATTCAGTCAGCCACCAATTGTGCAAGTTCTCCCACTTAAAAAGATGAGAGGCCTGTAATTTTCATCATAGATACACTTCAACTATCACAGACAAAATTAGAAAAAGAAATCCAGAAAATCACATTGTAGGATTTTTAATGAATTTATTTGCAAATTATGGTGGAAAATAAGTATTTGGTCACCTACAAACAAGCAAGATTTCTGGCTCTCACAGACCTGTAACTTCTTCTTTAAGAGGCTCCTCTGTCCTCCACCTGTTTGAACTTGTTATCAGTATAAAAGACACCTGTCCACAACCTCAAACAGTCACACTCCAAACTCCACTATGGCCAAGACCAAAGAGCTGTCAAAGGACACCAGAAACAAAATTGTAGACCTGCACCAGACTGGGTAGACTGAATCTGCAATAGGTAAGCAGCTTGGTTTGAAGAAATCAACTGTGGGAGCAATTATTAGGAAATGGAACACATACAAATCAAATCAAATCAAATGTATTTATATAGCCCTTTGTACATCAGCTGATATCTCAAAGTGCTGTACAGAAACTCAGCCTAAAACCCCAAACAGCAAGCAATGCAGGTGTAGAAGCACGGTGGCGAGGAAAAACTCCCTAGAAAGGCCAAAACCTAGGAAGAAACCTAGAGAGGAACCAGGCTATATGGGGTGACCAGTCCAATTCTGGCTGTGCCGGGTGGAGATTATAACAGAACATGGCCAAGATGGTCAAATGTTCATAAATGACCAGCATGGTCCAATAATAATAAGGCAGAACAGTTGAAACTGGAGCAGCAGCACGGCCAGGTGGACTGGGGACAGCAAGGAGTCATCATGTCAGGTAGTCCTGAGGCATGGTCCTAGGGCTCAGGTCCTCCGAGAGAGAGAAAGAAAGAGAGAAAGAGAGAATTAGAGAGAGCACACTAACCTACAAAGAATTACATGGGCTTGCTCCTACCTATCTCTCTGATTTGGTCCTACCGTACATACCTACACGTACGCTACGGTCACAAGACGCAGGCTTCCTAATTGTCCCTAGAATTTCTAAGCAAACAGCTGGAGGCAGGGCTTTCTCCTATAGAGCTCCATTTTTATGGAATGGTCTGCCTACCCATGTGAGAGACGCAGACTCTCAACCTTTAAGTCTTTACTGAAGACTCATCTCTTCAGTGGGTCATATGATTGAGTGTAGTCTGGCCCAGGAGTGTGAAGGTGAACGGAAAGGCTCTGGAGCAGCGAGCCGCCCTTTCTGTCTCTGCCTGGTCGGTTCCCCTCTTTCCACAGGGATTCTCTGCCTCTAACCCTATTACAGGGGCTGAGTCACTGGCTTACTGGTGCTCTTTCATTCCGTCCCTAGGAGGGGTGCGTCACTTGAGTGGGTTGAGTCACTGATGTGATCTTCCTGTCTAGGTTGGGTTTCTGTACAGCACTTTGAGATATCAGCTGATGTACGAAGGGCTATATAAATAAATTTGATTTAATTTGATTTATTAAGACAAATTAATCATTATAATTATGTGGGCTGTTAAAAATAGTAATTAGTAATGCCAATAATGCCAATAATGATGTAATATAACTACTATTATATTATATATATATACTAATTACTATATGGATGTACAGGCCTGAGCAGTGCTAGAATATTTCAAAGAAATTGCATTTATTTGAAATTAATATGAGAAGCTTATGACTTTAATGAATACTAATAATCCTGCTAATAGTAATGGTAGATAGTAATAATAATGTATTAACTGACTGTTCACTATGTAGGTCACTACCATGGCGTGTTCGTGTGCCTGGCTGGTCTCACAGTAAAGCTGCTGGTTTATTTATGCCTGGGTTTTATTTGAGGGACAGAAGAGACAGGCAAGATTAAACTACCGTGGAAACAAATCACAGCGGCGAGGGCGGAATTAGATTAAAGCACCTGCACAACGCGCCCGCCATCAGGTTTTTAGCTAGCGTTTTGTCACTGTGTTTGTGTGTGTGTGTGTGTGCGTGCTTGTGCATGCAAGGAACTCTCTGTGTGTGTGTGTGTGTGTGTGTGTGTGTGTGTGTGTGTGTGTGTGTGTGTGTGTGTGTGTGTGTGTGTGTGTGTGTGTGTGTGTGTGTGTGAGGGAGTGAGAATTTACTCTCTGTCTATCAGCCCTCTGTTATTGTACACCCCTCTCCAGGTTATTAATATATATCCCAGGCCTACATCGCCCAATTTAATGAGAAAAAAAAGCAAGAGTCAGGAAATTATATTTCTAATCAGTCTCCTGCAAAAGGCCTCTTTTATTAACGCAGAGATGCTACTCTCTCGCTTCTTCTCCCTCTCCTCCTCTCTCTCTCTCTCTCTCTCTGTGTTAATGGCCTAGCAGACAGCTATACTACTTATCATATTAAAGCTCTCAGCTTTGAAATACACACTCCTTCCACTCCCCCCCTCTCTCTCTCTCTCTCTCTCTGTTTCTCTGTTTCTCACCTTCCCTTCCTTTCTCTCTGACCCACCTGCTCCACCTCTTCTACAATAATTCATGGTGGGCTGTTATTTAATTGAACGGAAAAAAACAGCATCTCGACGCTTCCAGAAATCGTAACGGACTTTATTTCGCTAACCTTTCATTCTCAATAGAAGTGTGCTGTTATGAAAAAGTGCCAATATGTTATAGTATTTCTATTTCCGGGGAATACTGTAGTAGACAGTTCTGCACCACGACCGAGGTATGCATCAGAGCTCTAAAAGGCCTCATGAATTTGTATAACAATCACGTGAGCCTGAGCCCACAGCATGTACAATAGATGATATCAGAGAGCAAACCATGTGCGCTAACCGCCAATTTGTATTACCGTTATGCAGATCAGTTCATCAGAATGTGATGGAGATGATGATATTACATCTTTTGTCATTTCCATTCAATTGAAGAGACAAGACCCTGCTCGTTTGACCTTGTTTGAAGCAATGAAAGGCAATTGAATTGCTATATTTACCTTCTAATGTATTTGTTTTACTCTATTTGAAAATGACAGTTATTTCTGCCATAGTGTGTGTGTGTGCGTGTGCGTGTCTGTGTCTGTGTGTGTGTCTGTGTGCGTGTGCGTGTGCGCGTGCGTGTATGTGTGTGTGTGTCTGTGTGTGTGTGTGTTAGTACTGGGAACAATAACACTCTCACCCACATTACACATACTAAACAGTTGCGTAGAGTTGCATCAGTTTGGGAGTCCCACTCCTTTAGGAGTCCTGGCTCTGGCGAGTTGTGTGTGTGGTGTTGACCCGACAAGGGTGGATTCATCAGCAAAGAAAAACACTACGGCTAATTATCAGTTCCTTTTCCAAACAGATCAAAAAAATGGAGGGGAAAAAAGTGAAGAAATGCTTCAACAACAGGATCATCATATCCCATGTTTATGCTTCACTTTTTAAAATTGATATCATATCATTCTTTAAAAGGGCAATCTGCAATTGCTACATACATTTTTTGACTTTTAAATGAATGACTCTATAACCATTTATTCTAGAAGAAAACAACGTACAAATGTCTCATGTGCTTAGTTCAACTGTCATACCCTGGCAGAACCCAAATTACAAGCTTTTTTCACTCCCATTTTTTTGTAAACCAATATAAGTGTAAACAAACAAAGCATAAACAAACATGTTTAAAACTATGATTTTGATGTCATGGATGGTCAGTATTTGCATCCGTAGCTCTGTCTGTGAATTTGAGAGTGGTTACATACCTCCAGCACCATCCCTGTGGTCCTTCTGTAGCTCAGTTGGTAGAGCATGGCGCTTGTAACGCCAGGGTAGTGGGTTCGATTCCCGGGACCACCCATACGTAGAATGTATGCACACATGACTGTAAGTCGCTTTGGATAAAAGCGTCTGCTAAATGGCATATATTATTATTATATTATTATTATTATATATTATCCCTCAGCTGTTTACAATATCAGTGGTGGGGTGTCATGTTTGTTATTGTTTGAACTGCAGATTGCCTCTTCAAATCACCGTGTAAAGTTTCATTAAAGTAAACTACTGAAAACACCACCACCGTCATTAACGTGGGCCCTCGACTTATCTCACACATCACTGAATTTGCATATTTTAAAGTGCCCACATCACTATATCAAGATATTGGGGAATCTCCTAGATATCTGATTTTCACAATGGTCTAATGACAACTGTGACATACAACTCATTTTAACATAAAGAAAATGCTACTGATTAATAACATAGTTTAACAGGAAATTACCATAATATAAATCTTAGCTGGTTACCCATGAAGTGGGTAGATACAACCTCCGCATAGAAGAAGGCCCTCTAGAAAATCTCATACCATTCAATAACCCAATGGGTAACATCATCATGTTTCTCCCAAAAATGCATATGGCAGGAAGAAATGCATTTTGGATGCCGTGTTGTGTTTTCAAACACTTGTCTACAGATCTTCCTTTTTGGGATGCTCCATCACCATTTTCTGCATGGTTGTGTCTGACTTGAGGTCAGTTAGTCTTAGAAGTTTCTTTGTTTTTGGGTCAGTCCTTTGCCTTTTAGAAGGGTAAGAGTGTTGACCATTGTCATGAAAATGGGGTCAATTATTTCATAAATTTAACTATTTAATTGTAATGTTTACAGACATAACAAACTACACAAGATTCTCCCAGTCCCGGCAAATACTTGTTTATACTTCTTGATTGGAGAATTTTGAGAGAAAAAAATTAATCAGGCCTCATGGCCTTTAACTACGGACAACAAATTATTGCATTGTTGCTGTCAATGTGTTGCTCCAGTTTTACAGTTCTGCACATAAGGAAATTCATTCTGTCACAACTGAATGACCATAAATTTAATTATAAATTATAAAATTATACTTGTAATAATTTGAGTGCACTCCTTGAGGAAAATAACACTGAAACATGCATGAGAGCACCAACTGTTCCGGAAGACTGTGTGATTACGCTCTCCGCAGCCAATGTGAGTAAGAGCTTTAAACAGGTCAGCATTCACAAGGCCGTAGGGCCAGATGGAATACCAGGACGTGTACTGCGGGCATGCGCTGACCAACTGGCAAGTGTCTTCATTGACATTTGAATGATCCAAGATGGCGTAGCAGTAAGATGTGTTTGTCTTTGTCCCGTGTAAAAATGATTTTTTTCCCCCATTTTCTTTTGTATACATTTCGTTATATTTAATTCTCTTTTTTTGCGTGCAATGATTCATTTTGACCTGTTAAGTCATGCACCTGGTCTAAAATGTGTCTTTAATGCCAAACATGTGCAGTATCTCAATCCCCCATTAAAAAAACATTTCATAACATGTAATACATATAGTACATTCGTGGCCAAAAGTTTAAAGAATGACGCAAATATCAATTTCCACAAAGTTTGCTGCTTCAGTGTCTTTAGATATTGTTGTCAGATGTTACTATGGAATACTGAAGTATAATTACAAGCATTTCATACGTGTCAAAGGCTTTTATTTACAATTTCATGAAGTTGATGCAAAGAGTCAATATTTGCACTGTTGACCCTTCTTTTTCAAGTCCTCTGCAATTCACCCTGGCATGCTGTCAATTAACTTCTGGCCTACATCCTGACTGATGGCAGCCCATTCTTGCATAATCAATGCTTGGAGTTTGTCCGAATTTGTGGGTTTTTGTTTGTCCCCCGACTCTTGAGGATTGACCACAAGTTCTCAATGAGATTAAGGTCTGGGAAGTTTCCTGGCCATGGACCCAAAATATCGATGTTTTGTTCTCCGAGCCACTTAGTTCGCACTTTTGCCTTATAGCAAGGTGCTCCATCATGCTGGAAAAGGCATTGTTCCTCACCAAACTGTTCCTGGATGGTTGCGAGAAGTTGTTCTCGGAGGATGTGTTGGTACCATTCTTTATTCATGACTGTGTTCTTAGGCAAAATTGTGAGTGAGCCCACTCCCTTGGCTGAGAAACAACCCTACACATGAATGGTCTCAGGATGCTTTACTGTTGGCATGACACAGGACTGATGATAGCGCTCACCTTGTCTTCTCTGGACAAGCTTTTTTCCGGATGCCCCAAACAATCAGAAAGGGGATTCATCAGATAAAATGACTTTACCCCAGTCCTCAGCAGTCCAATCCCTGTACCTTTTGCAGAATATCAGTCTGTCCCTGATGTTTTACCCGGAGAGAATTGGCTTTTTTGCTGCCCTTCTTGACACAAGGCCATCCTCCAAAAGTCTTCGCCTCACTGTGCGTGCAGATACACTCACACCTGCCTGCTGCCATTCCTGAGCAAGCTCTGTACTGGTGGTGCCCCGATCCCGCAGCTGAATCAACTTTAGGAGACGGTCCTGGCGCTTGCTGGACTTTCTTGGGTGCCCTGAAGACTTCTTCACAACAATTAAACTGCTCTCCTTGACGTTATTGAGAGCATACTGCTGCTTTAGATATCAGGTAGGCCCAGCAAACTGGTGCATTCCCAAAAACCTTCAAATCTTCAATGATCTTGTCACCTCTCTTATTGAGGCTTGGCAACAGCTCTCTGAAGAGTGTATACAATCCTTCAACAATGGCAATCTAAAACAAATACATTTTATGAATCTATTTGTGGACTTACCTGATATTGTATGGGAAAGGTACATTTGTGTGACAAAATATGCATCACCTTCTGGGTCCAACCTCCACTTTCATTTCTGCCCAACAGCTGATACAAATGTTGCGCCAGAGGATTACATCCACTGAGCTTTCGAATGTTTTCATTCACTTTCTTGAATCCCTCACCAGAATGTTTAACTTTCTGCAGAGATATTAGGGGAAATAATTGAATGCAAGATGGGGCAAGGTACATTGAAAAGCCAATGACACAAGCAAAGGACCACCGTAGCCCTCTGCCTGAACATGGTAATACGAACATCTGAAGTTTTAATAAATGGTTACAAGACATTATACGTAGTGGAATCTCACAATAGCATAAAGAGAAGAAAAGAAAGCACCGAGTCCTTTCTGCGTTTGGTGCACTGAGGGTACAACATCAATCAAGTAGAATTCCATGTTGTCTGTTTTCTCATCTGGGAAGGAGGACATAGAAAGGTGCACCGTTGTCTCCTCATTGATTCCAGAATCTTGCAAAGCTTGTCCAACACCACTGTGTTCATCTCTGCAAATATCCGAAAAAAAGATTTGTATTGAAACAATGGCTGGCCAATTATTAGATGCACTGTATATTATTTGTTTACTTTTTCTGTAATTAAATGTATAAATAAATTATTAAATTATATACATGCGACTTTACGTATAATGAAGGACATGTGCTGGGAGAGCTTTTTTGTCAAGGCTTTCATTGTGTCACTCGTCAAGTCCACCTTGACCTCATAGTCACCCTATTGATGAAAAGTATAACATATTAAATAATTGACCTCCATTATTTACCGAGACACCTTAGTCGCTAGCAGAGCGCTATACCACGTAGCCGGATAGAGGAGTAAGCAAGCTAACTTTTGCCAACTCTGAATTCAAGTCAGGATAACCATTGACACAAAGCCGGGCTGACCTTTTAGCCAGGTACATTTCTATGGCAGCGAATCAACTCTAACCTGCTCCAGGGCAGGCTAACTCCACTTTATTCTGAATAAAGTGTCTGAGCTGCTGGTTGAGGACCAAACTAATCAGATTCCATCTCCTCTCCCTCACAAAGATTGTGTATCGCCATCCGCTTTCATACAAACAATATTTGAAGAAGACAACTAATTACATATTAAATTGATCAATTTTTTTCTGCAAAAAAAGATTTAGCAATGACAGGATACCTTTGGCACTTTCAGTAACACTTTATTTTAAGGTAAACATATTAGTAGCTAATACAGTCTTTATTGTTTCTTATTAGCCAAATATTTGGCCTTAATTATGTGTATTACTGGTCAATCTTTAATAACCACATTGTTAGCCAAAATAAATACATATTAGTTGTTACTAAATAGCAAGTTACACAATAAAAAGACTTAGTAAGCTGTCTCAATGTGGGACTAGTAAGGGCATAGTACCTTAAAATGTGTTCCCTATCGTTATGATGTAGGGGAAGGTTAGTGTTCGAACATAGACCAACACACTATCCAGTATACAATTCCACATTCCCCCAGGGGGCAGCAGCAACCTTGTCCAGTTGGTAACCTGGTTGATAAGCACGTCAGGTGCTGCCAATTAATGTGATTGTCAGTCAGTGTCCCAGCTTGCAAGCCATGAGGCTGCTGGGTTTGTTTGGTGGCTATGAGTCCTTTTTGTTTGGTTTTGAATCTTCAGTTTAGGCATGCCTATTTGCGTGCCGCACCACTACTTATCACTATAAATTAACTATCTAAGACATGTCATATAAATTATCTCCAGCTCAGGACTCCAGCTACAGTATGCATTTGGTTTGCCTACTTGCTAAGTGGCCAGCTTGCAAGATCAAGCTTCTTGGTTACAGCAGAGACAATCAATGGATCAAGATCCCTGCTACCGAAATGTGTTTTGTGCGCATTTTTTTTTTTTTTTAATGAAATAGTGCTCCTTGTGTGCACTGCAGGTAATACATTATACTCCGGTATGGTACAGGTATGAAAATCTGCATACCGCCCAACCCTAATATACTTCCATATACAGTCAGGTAAATCATTATTGGCACCCTTGATAAAAATGAGCAAAAAAGACTGAAAAATGTATAATACAAATACTGAGCCACAGGTAACTGCCAAAATAAAGGAAACACCAACATAAAGTGTCTTAATAGGGGGGAGGCACCACGAGTCAGACCAGTTTCAATGCACCTTGGCATAGATTCTACAAGTGTCTGGAACTCTGTTGGAGAGAGACGACACCATTCTTCCATGAGAAATGTCATAATGTGGTGTTTTGTTGATGGTGATGGAAAACGCTGTCTCGGGTGCCGCTCCAGAATCTCCCATAAAGTGTTAAACTGGGTTAAGATCTGGTGACGAAGAGGGCAATGGAAAATGGTTTACATCATTTTCATACTCATCAAACCATTCAGTGACCCCTCGTGCCCTTTGATTGGAGGTTTGTGTTCCTATCTGGGCACAGCCATGGTAGCCAAACTAATGGCCCTTTCCAACATATTTATACATGGATGTAAGCATCATGGGATGTTAATAGCTTAATTAACTCAGGAACCACACCTGTGTGGATGCTTCAAGTCAATGTTCCAGCAAGACAATAATCCCCAATTGACCCCAAAATCAACATTTGTCCGGACTTGAACCCCATTGAAAACCTGTAGTGTGGATTGAAGAGGGCCGTCCATTAAGAGCAGACAAATTATATCAAGGATTTGGAAAGATTCTGTTTGGAGGAAGGCTCTAATTCCCTTCCAACGTGTTCTGAATCTCATAAAGCATTTTGGAAAAATGCTCATTTCTGGACTATTTCTTTTGCATGTTATTAAAATGTGGTCACAGTTTAGAATAGGGATTTTCAGGTACCAAGCCCTTACTAGTGCCACATTGAGTTAGCTTACCAATAATGCATTTATTGTGTAGCTTGCTCTTTAGTAACAACTAATATGTCTTTATTATGGCTAACAATGTGGTTATTAAGGATTGACCAGTACATGACCTGTAATTTTTGAATAAAATACTTAATTAATTCATACTTAATTCAAACCTAATATACATATATGGGTAATACGACATAAAAAAATACCTTATTAACTACTTGTACAAACAATTAGGGGCTAATGTGTACCCTAAAATAAAGTGTTACAAAACTATCACATTAGTACAATTATTTTATCATGTGGAAAACAGCCTGCTCGTCGTTCATTGAGCACACCAAAGATGGTATTTAATGATACACATTATAAAAGAAAGATGGCATTAATGATACACATTATAAAAGAAAGATGGCACTTCTAATAGTCTATGTGCCACCATAGCCTACATTTGCAGGATAACCATTCTTTCATTTGGATTTTGACAAAAATGAAAAAGTGGAACTGTCTCGCCCATGCATTGCTGTTTAAGCATTGTCTCAATGAAGTTATAGGCGTTTGACTCACTGGGCTATCCACGTGTGACATGCACGTGCAGTTACAAGCCTGGATTGAGTTAGCAGCAGGTGTTGGATCAATGTCCAACACCACCTTGGATGAAGCATACATTGGAATGTGAAGCTAACGGAAGCTTCCTAGCGTTATAAAATCCTGAATAGATGTAACTAGCGTCGTAGTATGCCCTTCTAGTACATACCGCTTTGGAAAAGTAAGTGGCCAGAATTACAGTTTTTTAAACAGCTTAAACAGCTATAAATACATAAATTGAGGCCTAAAAGTCCTGCCACATTGAGCTTTATATTTTTCAATAATGTCATGAATTCACCTCGAGCATGATGTGGAATCGAACATCATCCTCTGCTGAGATGTCAGTCATCTCTTGCTGTGGCATTTGGGGAGCTTGTTTCAAGTTCTCTTTTGGTGTTAATATGGCATAAAGATCACTTCCATTTTCAATGTGCCTGTCTTTCAAAGACCCTAAAATGGTTGAAATGTAAGATGCTTGTGAACACAAGGGATCCTTCATGTCATTTTTACAATTGCCACTCCTTCCCAGTGAGCGTTACTTACAGTATATACAGTACATATCCTGTAAACAGGCAAATATCATGTGTAGTCCTCCCCATTTTAAAAATGTACTTTGTAACTGTGTGTAGCTGTACCGACAGGACATAGTATAACACAAGAATAATGTCATTTTATAATTCACATGAATATTCAATGTTTACTTGATCCATTTTCTTGTAGATACTCTGGAATATTGCTTATGGAAAGTATTGCTATCATTTCAAATGCAACTTTTAGCAACTTCCAAATTATGGCATATGGGCAGGTTATTAAAGGGGCAGTACTGTCAAAAAATTTGATTTTGCTGTTTGAAGAAAAAATATATTTCCACAATATGAGGTTGAAATAATACTCTGAAATTGTGACATTTATGATAACGCACTTTCTGTGTAAGAGCTCATCTTTTATTTATATATGTAAATATATGTGTATCCTCCTACTTTGAAGGGGTAAGCAGGGTAGTCTCTAGAGTCTAGATGATCATATCCGCAAATCAGGGCTATGTAAATATATTTACATTTGTATCAACATGCATGAAATAAACGCACAGGGATTTATTAGACATGCAGACTTAAAAGACTGCATGTCATGTGTGCATTAAATTGCTAGTGCTGTACGTGCGTTTTCATAAAGTGGTAGCAAGCCCACTGACTGAGAAGTTGAAAGATTTAATGTTGGTACCTACAGTACTGGCATCGAGGTAGCACTACGAATGGAATAATGGTCTGGTTGCTTAAGATAGAAACCAAAATAGGGAGGTTGGTCAGGGATGATGGGTGGGGGCGTATAATGCGACCGTCTAGCAATCCAAGGGTTGCATGTTTGAATCGCGTCAGGGACAATTGTAGCATTTTAGTTAACCCTTCCTCTAATCTTTTTTCCTGACAACTGGTGGCTATTCAGCAGCCTATTCAGCAGCCTGATGGTCTGTGGATAGAAGTTATTGGTTAGTTTTAGCCATGATGCTCCTGTACTGCTGAGTGATGGAAACTGGGAGAACACGCCGGGGCTCGGTGGCTGAGATCCCTGATGATCTTCTTGGCTTTCCTGCAACATCAGCTGTTGTAGGTGTCGTGGAGGGCAGGCAGTGTGCACCCAGTGGTACATTTGTCTGGGCTTTGTGGTCAACGATGGTGGAGTTGCTGTACCAGGCTATGATGCTGCTCGATAGGATGCTCTCGATGATGTTCCTGTAGAACACTGTGAGGGCCCTTTTCAGCCTCCTGAGGTTAAAGAGTCACTGTCGTGCCTTCTTCACCACGTGTCCATGTGATTTGACTGTTTCAGCTCCTCGGAGATGTATTCGCCAAGGAACATTACATTTTTAACCGTCTCCAAGGCCGCCCCGTTGATGTGGATGGGGGTGTGCCCAGCTTAGTTCTTCTTGAAGTCCACAATTAGCTCCTTTGTTTTGCTGGCATTGAGGGAGAGGTTGTTTACCTGGCACCACACCGTCAGAGTGCCTACTTCCTCCCTGTAGGCCATCTTGTCATTGTTGGTGATCAGGCCTACTACTGTCGTGTTGGAACTGTGTGAGGCCACGCAGTCCTGGGTATACAGGGAGGACAGGAGAGGACTTAGGACGAACCCTTGTGGAGCCCCCATGTTGAGGATCAATATGGACGAGGTAATGTTGCCTACCTTCACCACCTGGGAACGGCCTGTCTGGAAGACCAGGACCCAGTTGCATAGGGAGAAGTTCAGTTCCAGGGCTGTTTGCTTTGTGGTGAGCATAGAGAGCATTATGGTATTGAAGGCAGAGGTCGATGAACAGCATCCTCACATATGCGTCCTTTTTGTACAAATGGGTGAGGACACTGTGCAGTGCCATGGCGATTGTGTTGTCCATGGATCTGTCGGGGCGGTAGGCAAATTGGAGAGGTCGGAGGTAATGTGTCGGAGAGGGAGGAGGTGATATAGTCTTTGACTAGCCTCTCAAAGCACAGGTAGTCCATTTCAGTTACTTTCCCTTTCTTGGGCACAGGATTAAAGTGGACATCTTGAAGCAGGTGGGTATATATAATGGCCTGAGCTAGATTGAAAATATCCGAAAACACAACAGCTCGCTGGTCTGCACATGCTCTGAGGGCGTGGCTCGTGATGTCGTCTGGGCTGGCAGCCTTGTGAGGTTCAAGACCTTTAAATGACTTACATACATCCTCCGTGGAGACCATAGTGGGAAATTGTTTGATTGAATGGTTGTCTGTGTTTGATTTCTGAGTACTGTTGTATTGTATTGATGACATACTGTGAACACTGTTTGATCAATATATTGGGTAGCATATTAAGAGTGTCTGTAAATGATTTGCATAACTATCTATCAGGGAGTCTGTTGTCCAAACACTCAAGGTCACTTGACTTGATACTGAATGTTGTGGATTGTTCTCATATCTGTTGATAGTGATTGATGTATTATTTTTACAACTCTAGCAGCTGATGTTTATAACTCTGTAGCAGCTGATGAGGTCGATGCTGTGTGATTTGGACATAAGGGCCAGTTAAGTTATATGGCCAGTTAGACATTTTCTCTGCTTCTGTGCCAAATGGTCTCTTCCTGTTGCAACTTGTAATAAAGCAGATTGTTTTTTTATTGTTTTATTGACTTTACCTACAATGGCTCTCTTTTCTGTCACCTGAAAATGTCTATGACACTTATTTGAGGATTTATTTGTAATTAAAGTAAAATATCCATTGATTCCATATTCATCTTGTATCTTTTGATGCACCCTTTACTACTAGTCTTTGGTATATCATATATTAATAATGTATTATTTTATTGATTTGGTCTGTTGCAGCGATACACCCGTAATGAAACCAAAACTGCAATATTCTTGTATGTTCCCCGTAAGAAGAAGAAGAAGTATCCAAGATGGCGTAGCAGTCAGACGTCTTTGTCCTGTCGTGTCCCTTGTATATATCATTTTTTACATATTTGTCTTCGCATATATTTTTAAATATTTTGCTAAACCTCAACATCTAAATACTCTCCTGCAACCCGCCTCACCCAATGTAGTGTGGATCTGCTTTTTTTCCTAAAGTATTTATATTTACTTCGGATCCAGAATGCCTCAACTGAAGCTAGCCAGCTATCTACCAGCTAGCAGTCAGCAAACCATTTCCAGCGGTCATCAGCTAACCTTCAGCTCGAATAGCTCTCGCCAGTTCCAACAGCTCTCGCCAGTTCGAACAACGTGACTCTAACCAGAGCATAACGGACCTTTTATTTTTATCCCCGGATTCCCACCACAAACTGAACGTTTTCATCTGGATCTTCACAACTAGCTAACCGCAACCCCGGATGACTACTCCAGGCTAGCGTTTCCATCCAGCTTGAAGCTAGCCTGGCCAGAGCTCCTGTGCTACCACGAAGCATACTCCTGGGCTACAATATCCGGACGCCTTCTACAGCCTGTACGGGGCATGGAACTCCGCAGATCCCCTACTATTGGAATACCAACATAATCTGCCCGATAACTCCAACAGGCCCCTCAGGCACGACACCCGCTGGAGGCCCATTATGCTAACCAGCTAGGCCTGCTAGCTACCTAGAGCTACTTGGAACCCTACTAATTCCACGACCAGTCTCTCGACGTCACCGTATGAAGAGGCAAAAACAGACTTAACCCCATCGCGACATCCCCCAAAGGCTAACTTTCTAGCCCCTGCTATCTGCTTGATTGCTAACACGGCCTGCTAACTGCTAGCCTGCCCCAGTCTACTAACTGCTAGCTTGTTTAGCCCCGGTCTGCTAACTGCTAGCTTGTTTAGCCCCGGCCTGCTAACTGTTAGTTTGATAGCACAAGCCTGCTGACTGTCTGAATCGCCGTGTCCCCAGCCAGCCCAACCACTCACTGGACCCATATTTATTTTCAATCTCTTTTCGATTTTTAATTTGATTTATACCTTCCGGTAACCTGCCTCACCCAATGTGACACGGAATCGCTATTATTTTTTATTTTAGAATACATTCAAGATCCTCCAGAAGCTAACCAGCTAATTCGCTACAAGCTGTTTAGTCATTGTTAGCCACTGCTAGTGGCTTTTACCTTCTGCATAGCCAGCCCTGTTTTTAGCCTGGATAATAATCACCAGTCTACCAGTATCAAACTGTCTCTCCAGAACAACGCCGGATTCCTGCCTTAATCCCTGGACCACTACTTCTGATCTTCACAGCTAGCTTGCACCCAGTACCAAAGCTATCCCTGAGGCCCACCTCCCGGCCTACTCAGCTGTTCACCCGAACCCCACTCATACACGGCTAGAGCCCAATACTCCACCGGATCCTTGCTGTAAACTCTGGACCTTGGCTAACGCCACTGCCACGAAGCTAGCACCAGTTAGCCGTGAGCCAGGCACATCTCCCTGCTAGCAAACTAAATTCTACAATACCTCTTTCGCCATCTGGCTTGGATTCTCTGTCGACACGGCCACCCGCCGCACCACCACGACTGGTCTACCGACGAATACTCCATCCGTTGTGCCTTCAACCGGCCTCCGTCTGAGCAGACCCTCCCTACCACCCCTGGGCTACTAACTTTAAACGCCTTGTCGCCCGCGTGCTAGCGTAGTGGCGGCTTCCCTGTTCCATCTACTGCTGCCCCCTGGACACTATGATCACTTGGCTACATACCTGATGCTTGCTGGACTGTCCATTAATCATGGTACTCCATTCTGTTTATTTATGTTTTATCTGTCGGCCCCAGCCGCGAACTCAGGCTCTGTGTGTAGTTAATCCGACCCTCTCTGCCTAGTCATCGCCATTTTACTTGCTGATGTTGTGTTAGCTGACTAGCTGTCTCACCTGTTGTTTTAGCAAGCTCTCCCAATCAAGACCTGCAATTACTTTATGCCTTGCTGTATGTCTCTCTCAAATATCAATATGCCTTGTATACTGTTGTTCAGGTTAGTTATCGTTGTTTTAGTTTACAATGGAGCCCCTAGTTCCACTCCTCACACCTCTGATACCTCCTTTGTCCCACCTCCCACACATGCGGTGACCTTACCCATTATAACCAGCATGTCCAGAGATATAACCTCTCTTATCATCTCTTATCATCGCCTGGGCTTACCTCCACTGTACCCGCATACCCGTCTGCACATTATGCCCTGAATATATTCTACCACGCCCATAAATCTGCTCCTTTTATTCCTTGTCCCCAACCCTCTAGGCGACTAGTTTTGATAGCCTTGAGCCGCACCCTCATCCTACTCCTCCTCTGTTCCTTGGGTGATGTGCATGTCCCCAGGCACCCTCATTTGTTGACTTCTGTGATCGAAAAAGCCTTGGTTTCATGCATGTCAACATCAGAAGCCTCCTCCCTAAGTTTGTTTTACTCACTGCTTTAGCACACTCTGCCAACCCTGATGTCCTTGCCGTGTCTGAATCCTGGCTTAGGAAGGCCACCAAAAAGTAGGAGATTTCCATACCCAACTGTAACACTTTCCGTCAAGATAGAACTGCCAAAGGGGGAGGAGTTGCAATCTACTGTAGAGATAGCCTGCAAAGTTCTGTCATACTTTCCAGGTCTATGCCCAAACAGTTCGAACTTCTAATTAAAAAAATAATCTCTCCAGAAATAAGTCTCTCGCTGTTGCCACCTGCTTACCGACCCCCCTCAGCTCCCAGCTGTGCCCTGGACACCATCTGTGAATTGATCGCCCCCCATCTAGCTTCAGAGTTTGTTCTGTTAGGTGACCTAAACTGGGATATGCTTAACACCCCGGCATTCCTACAATCTAAGCTAGATGCCCTCAATCTCACACAAATCATCAAGGAACCCACCAGGTACAACCCTAAATCCGTAAACATGGGTACCCTAATTGACATTATCCTGACCAACTTGCCCTCCAAATACACCTCTGCTGTCTTCAATCAGGATCTCAGCGATCAGTGCCTCATTGCCTGTATCCGCTACGGGTCCGCGGTCAAACGACCACCCCTCATCACTGTCTAACGCTCCCTAAAACACTTCTGCGAGCAGGCCTTTCTAATCGACCTGGCCCGGGTAAATCCCTCACCATCTTAGACAAGCATGCTCCGTTCAAAAAATGCAGAACTAAGAACAGATATAGCCCTTGGTTCACTCCAGACCCGACTGCCCTCGACCAGCACAAAAACATCTTGTAGCGGACTGTAATAGCACCGAATAGTGCCTGCGATATGTAACTGTTCAGGGAAGTCAGGAACCAATACACGTAGTCAGTCAGGAAAACAAAGGCCAGCTTTTTCAAGCAGAAATTTGCATCCTGTAGCTCTAACTCCAAAACGTTCTGGGACACTGTAAAGTCCATGGAGAACAAGAGCACCTCCTCCCAGCTGCCCACTGCACTGAGGCTAGATAAATCAAATCAAATTTTATTTGTCACATACACATGGTTAGCAGATGTTAATAGCACGGTCACCACCGATAAATCCATGATAATAGAAAACTTCAACAAGCATTTCCCAGTGGCTGGCCATGCCTTCCTCCTGGCTACTCCAACCTCGGCCAACAGTCCCCCCCGCAGCTACTCGCCCACGCCTCCCCAGCTTCTCCTTTACCCAAATCCAGATAGCAGATGTTCTGGAAGAGCTGCAAAATCTGGACCCATACAAATCAGCCGGGCTTGACAATCTAGACCCTCTATTTCTGAAACTGTCCCCCGCCATTGTCGCAACCCCTATTACCAGCCTGTTCAACCTCTCCTTCGTATCATCTGAGATCCCCAAGGATTGGAAAGCTGCCGCGGTCATCTCCCTCTTCAAAGGGGGAGACACCCTGGACCAAAACTGTTACAGACCTATATCCATCCTGCCCTGCCCATCTAAGGTCTTCGAAAGCCAAGTCAACAAGCAGATCACTGACCATCTCGAATCCCACCGTACCTTCTCCACTGTGCAATCCGGGTTCCGAGCCGGTCACAGGTGCACCTCAGCCATGCTCAAGGTACTAAACAATATCATAACTGCCATTGATAAAAGACAGTACTGTGCAGCCGTCTTCATCGACCTGGCCAAGGCTTTCGACTCTGTCAATCACCATATACTTATCGGCAGACTCAGTAGCCTCGGTTTCTCTAATGACTACCATGCCTGGTTCACCAACTACTTTACAGACAGAGTTCAGTGTGTCAAATCGGAGGGCATGTTGTCCGGTCCTCTTGCAGTCTCTATGGGGGTACCACAGGGTTCAATTCTCTTGGCCGACTCTTTTCTCTGTATATATCAATGATGTTGCTCTTGCTGCAGGCGATTCCCTGATCCACCTCTACGCAGACGACACCATTCTGTATACTTCTGGCCCTTCCTTGGACACTGTGCTATCTTACCTCCAAACGAGCTTCAATGCCATACAACACTCCTTCGGTGGCCTCCAACTGCTCTTAAACGCTAGTAAAACCATATGCATGCTTTTCAACCGTTCGCTGCCTGCACCCGCACGCCCGACTAACATCACCACCCTGGATGGTTCCGACCTAGAATATGTGGACATCTATAAGTACCTAGGTGTCTGGCTAGACTGCAAACTCTCCTTCCAGACTCATATCAAACATCAACAATCCAAAAATCAAATCTAGAGTCGCGTTTCTATTTCGCAACAAAGCCTCCTTCACTCACGCCGCAAAACTTACCCTAGTAAAACTGACTATCCTACCGTTCCTCGACTTCGGCGATGTCATCTACAAAATAGCTTCCAATACTCTACTCAGCAAACTGGATGCAGTTTATCACAGTGCCATCCGTTGTGTTACTAAAGCACCTTATACCACCCACCACTGCGACCTGTATGCTCTAGTCGGCTGGCCCTCGCTACATGTTCATCGCCAGACCCACTGGCTCCAGGTCATCTACAAGTCTATGCTAGGTAAAGCTCTGCCTTATCTCAGTTCACTGGTCACGATGGCAACACCCACCCGTAGCACGCGCTCCAGCAGGTGTATCTCACTTATCATCCCTAAAGCCAAAACCTAATTTGGTCGCCTTTCCTTCCAGTTCTCTGCTGCCTGCGACTGGAACGAATTGCAAAAATCTCTTAAGTTGGAGACTTTTATCTCCCTCACCAACTGTAAACATCTGCTATCTGAGCAGCTAACCGATCGCTGCAGCTGTACATAGTCCATCGGTATATAGCCAACCCAATTTACCTACCTCACCCCCATACTGTTTTTATTTAATTTACTTTTCAGCTCTTTTGCACACCAGTATCTCTACCTGCACATGTTCATCTGATCATTTATCACTCCAGTGTTAATCTGCTAAATTGTAATTATTCACTCCTATAAAGGTGAAATAAAAAAATTTAAAAAATTAAAAAATTACTTGTCATAGATTCATCTGATTTTCACTAGTAAATTAGTCAGCTTGATAGCAACTAGCCATTTCTAGGATTACGACATCAACAGATATGCACAACAACAGGTTGAGACCGACTGTGTAAGCATTTTTAGTCTATAACGATATGGGGTGGCATAAGAATAAATCACTCTTGGCTGTGATTTTAAATCAAAACAGACTCAATTCAAGGCTTATCTAGCTAAGAACAGCACTGTGCCAATATCTTGTCAGTGAGTCAGTTAAAAGTCTGTGGCCTTATCCATTTAGTCTAAATCTTCACCTTTTACGCCATCAATTAAATCTCTCTCATCTTGGACACCCAAAGTGAGGAATTTATTGTGGTAGGTCTCCGGTCTGTGCTGTGCGAGAATATTGAATATCTTATCCATCTAGAACAATATAAAGGTAAAACATGAATTAACTTATTATAGAGGCAGTGGCACTGGACTTTAATATCTGACAAATTTGAGAATAAACCTGTAAAATAAGAAATGTTGGCAATTGACATCCCTTTGTTCCTTATTGGTTTTTACCTCACTTCAAAAAAACAAAGTTAAGGGAATCGAATGTATCATTTAAATATTTCAGCTGTAGCCTGTGTCTGGAATTAAGTTCAAACATTTATTCTCGTTCTACAACTTATTCTCGCTCGACAACTTAACTTCTCTTTGGTTATTACAAATAATGAACAGTTACACAATAACGTATTTTCCTCGTTGGATGTTGCCCATACGTCCGCTCTAATCTTAAGTTTCTGTTTCTGTTTTTGGTATTTCTCACTTCGTGTCTAAAAAAAAGAACACGGTACCTTGGTGGACGGATGTCGGGTCCACTGGCAGTGCTGAGTAGCTCTGACTTTTCAGATTCTCTTTACGCCTTTTTCATCTGTTGCACATTTCTTTTGAAAGGGTGCGGCTGGAAGGAAATGAAACCGATGCACCTGTGACATATTGCTAGAAACCTAAGGGATGCAAAGTGGGACAAAATGGAAAGGGGACCTTCATTTGTACCTGTACCTGAATCTGTCCAATAAGGAAAACTTGATCTCATTTTCAGTTGTAAACAATTTTGCTATGGTGTGCACTAATGACTTTCATTCTTCCTACTCCTCAGTCAATGGGCTTACTACTCGTTTAAGAAAACACATTCACATTCATGAATATTCATGTCAATTGTAAAATGACTTTATAATATGTCGTTACTGTCCATGCAGTTGCAAAGTACATTTCAGATTTTTGGGGCGGCATGTAGCCTAGTGGTTAGAGCGTTGGGCCAGTAACCGAAAGGTTGCTGGATCGAATCCCTGAGCTGACAACAGTTGTTCTGCACCTGAACAACCCAATGTTCTCCAGTAGACTGTCATTGTAAATAAGAATTTGTTTTTAACTGACTTGCCGAGTTAAACGAAGGTTAAATGACTAAGATAGAAACAAATACCAAGATAGATACAAAGAAAGATACAATTACATGGTCAGGGCTACACGTTATATCTGCCTGTTAGAGGATATGTACTGTACTGTATAGAATTTACAGCACGTTCACTGGAAACGAGTGACCGTTGTAATTTACCACAACATCATTTGAGGGGAAATGCCATGGAAGATCCCTTGTGTTGAAAAGCATCTTGTATTTTCAACCATCTTAGGGTCTTTAAAAGACAGGCACATTGAAAATGGAAGTGTGCTTGAAACAAAAAGATTCTTGGTGAATAGGGCAGAGTCAACAAGGACTACGACTGGTCACAAGCCATGGAAACACGCTAGACCAAACTACAAAAATATATACTTTATTACACGGTTATTACAAGTTCTAAACAAACAACGGCATTAGCATGCAAGAACACGGTCGCACATCTTTGCCTCTTGCGCCAGTTCAATAGATACTACAACAGTTTCTCACTTAAAGGAGTTAAGATGCAGATTAAATTCGCACCAAAATATGTTAGCGATATCTCTGCACTCAGATTGTTCGTTTATACACAGCAAACCGTAAGGAGTCACAAAAAGCAGGGTAAATTACGATAAGAACGCTACAAGTGAGGCTACACATTGACTGAGGCTCCAAAAACAATATAGAACTTCAGCCTTCCCCTTTAACGCAGCTTAAAATACAAAACAGTTCAACAAAAGTGTTACACTTCACCTCGCCGGGCTCCAAGATGCCTAGAAACAAACAATACTTTAATATAGCTTACCGATGGTCATCAACAATACACACATCAACAAAAGGGTTGAACTTCACCTCGCCGGGCTCCAAGATGCCTAGAAACAAACAATACTTTAATATAGCTTACCGATGGTCATCAACAATACACACATCAACAAAAGGGTTGAACTTCACCTCGCCGGGCTCCAAGATGCCTAGAAACAAACAATACTTTAATATAGCTTACCGATGGTCATCAACAATACACACATCAACAAAAGGGTTGAACTTCACCTCGCCGGGCTCCAAGATGCCTAGAAACAAACAATACTTTAATATAGCTTACCGATGGTCATCAACAATACACACATCAACAAAAGGGTTGAACTTCACCTCGCCGGGCTCCAAGATGCCTAGAAACAAACAATACTTTAATATAGCTTACCGATGGTCATCAACAATACACACATCAACAAAAGGGTTGAACTTCACCTCGCCGGGCTCCAAGATGCCTAGAAACAAACAATACTTTAATATAGCTTACCGATGGTCATCAACAATACACACAGCAACAAAAAATTACTTCTGGCAATGGCATGGTTGGAGTCCAGCAGTTACTTCTCCTCTCCCTGATCTGGTTTGCGCCGGTACGAACTCTTAAGAGTAACAGGGAATATCCACCCGGTTACAAGTTTTATGCCAAATTGACACCCAAGGAGAATGTGGAACAAACCAAATGCCACAGTGAGAGTTGTGTTGGTGAAACAGTGGAGGAACAAGAGTTTTCTGTCATTTAAAATACAATATATTTTTTTAGGTAATGGGATTTTGTCGTTTATTTTGATCTTTTGTTTGGGATGTGTTTTTACAACCAGATCTATTTCTAGGTATCGTTGCCCATCTCCGGCGCTTTGTCAAACAGTTGATACAAACTCAGAAAATGTTGCTGTGTTCAATATACTTTTTGAAGGTGTTCATTTCAGGTCTCAAACAACATGGCTGCTTTGACCTTGCATGAGGCCATGACTTTATACTGTATGTTCAGCCAATGTTTAGTGTGAGTTTGAGTTTATTTTTTATTTTTACAGGGACAGTGCACATTAATCAACGTTTCAGTAAAAGTGCCGGTTTTAGCCAGCCGGCTAATTTTCAACCGCAGTCCCTGGGCAGGTTATTAAAAACAATTACAATATAGACAATAGCAACATAGAACAAGCAAAACATAGCAACATAGGACAAGCAAGACGTAGCATACAGACAGAGCAACATAGAACAAAAAGCAGCAAGACAAAATTCATAAAAGCAACAAAGTGTTTCCACACCTCATAAGCTACAGACAACAGACATGGAAAGCGGCAACACACAGCCAGGGATTATGTTCACAAATCTGATTGACCTTTAGCCATGTCTTCATGCATTTTGTGAAAGTGTGATATGTGGTGCAGTTATGTGTGTCTGATGGCAGTGTATTCCAGACATGGGAAGCTCTCACAGAGAATGCAGATTTACTAAAGGTGCTTTTCCTTAGGGGAACTATACAGTCACCTCTCATGGCAGACCTTGTGGATCTGCTGCCATATGTCTGGGTTTTCTGTTTAACAAAAATATTGAGTGGAGGGGGAGCCAGGCCATTAAGGATCTTGAATACAAGACATGCGTCGGTGTATTGCAGAAGATTTTCCCAACTCAAGAGCTCATGCTTTCTAAGGATGTGACAATGATGATGGCTATTGGGCTTCCTATCAAGCACTTTGAGAGCTTGGGGTGAGTAGTCTTGATCCCTTGTCCTATAAAGCTTGTTCACCTTACCTCACGTCATACTGATCCGTATCACATAACTTAATTAAGTCCGTTCATATTTGGCCTAAAGTTTGTCAGACCATGAAACAAATATAAAGGAAGTATGACATCACATGTTTATTTTTCTTTCTGTCTTTGTCCCTCTGTCAGGTATATTGGCTGCAATGGACTCCGGCCTACTTTCACATGACCCAGCAATAGAAAGAAACTTTGGTCTGAATCTGTATCCCACCACAGTGCTTTGGAGAGGGGGCTAGATTTCACCCAGAGGCCCCTGGCGTGGGGATAAGCTGTTGACTACGCTGGTGCAGTACCGGGAACCACTTACACTGTCATCACCAAACCACAATTTACAGTTATAGCTCAAGGTAAACACACAGGCACAGAAAAACACACCCACACACACACGTCCGCGCAAAAACATACCCACACAAACGTACACACACACAAACACAAGTAAATATGCATGAGGACACAAAGCAAACGCAGCCACTCCCGCGATAAAAACACACGTAAGCATACTGCACAAACATGGCTAATTATATGTTGAATACCTAAGCTGTCTATGTCTACTTGTCACTGTCTAGCTTGTTATGGCACCAGTATTTATAACAGGTAGGAGGAGTAAACCATACAAAAAGTCTATGCCCAGCTTTCCATGTATTTCTGAGGGTGACACATCCTTGCTACTCTCTCTGTGTGGCCAGTCTGCCTGTCTGTTTGTTTGTCTGTCTGTCTGCCTGCCTACCTGTCTGTCCTTCAAACACCTTGCAGGGGGTTAATGCCAGTTCCCCGCTCCTCTTGGTTAACTCATCATTTCAATAGCTTTTCATTGAGTTTCATTACAACATTAGGCTGCTTAGAAAGCCATAAAAGACCATGGCCGCTCCCCTAGCCCCAGCTCAGATGGCCATTTTAATTGGTATTGACGTGTCAGGTTTTAAGGGGAGCTTTTCCACCACACTTAAAAGCCCATGTTCTACTGATTACCTAATTAAAACCCTGAGCGAGCGCTATCGATCGCAGCCAGAGAGAGAAAGACGGAGGGTGAGAGAGGAATGGACAGTGAGGGGGAGAGAGAGAGAGAGGTGGGGTGAGTAAGAGGCATCTGTCCCTCAGCTTGAGTTGGCCTACACACACACATACACTCCGCCAAGCCTAAATGTGAACAAGCCCTCTCTCTCTCGTCACCAGGCCAGATGAATACATCCCTCCAACTCCAACACGTTATCCCTCTCCCATGTTTGACAGAATTCTGGCTTTGTTTGTGATTAGTGGCCGTGAGGCCAAGGAGCCGAGGCACTCGTCAGGGAGAACCGTTGTGACCTCCACTTCGATCTCCTCCTCTACCTCTTCCAGTATTGGCTATATATATATAGCAGCTGTCCCAAATGGCGCCCTATTCCCTATGCAGTGCACTACTTTTGACCAGGGTCTGTGCATGAGTAGTGCACTATATTGACAATAGGATGCCATTTGGGATGCAGGGTAGGTATATATAGGAAAGACCCATTAGGGCCAGAGATGCTGGATCGGCTGATGGATGTTGATTATAGCCTTGGAGCTGGCTGGAGGCAGACAGGTAGCTATAGAGGTGTCAGATGTTGACGTTTACAGCGCCAAGATTCTTTCGTTTTTTATATCACCACCACTTTTCTGTAATGACACATTATGATATCAGTGGGCCACACTGTCAGTCAGGGTTTGGTGTAAATGTCTAAAGGTATATGGACATATCCTTTTCCATATGGTACATTTGCAAGAAATAAAATGCACATTTTAATAAAGGTAATGTGCAGTGTTTAGATTCATTTAAACATAGCATTTATTCAAGCAGCTATTGGACCAGGGGTGTCAAACATCCCATTCAATGGGGCCCGCGGGGGGGTTGAGTAAAATATATATACAGTGCATTCAGAAATGATTCCGACGCCTTGACTTTTTCCACATTTTGTTTTCCGTTACAGCCTTATTCTAAAATTGATTCAATCTTTGTTTCTCTCATCAATCTACACACAATACCCCAAAAAGACAAAGCTAAAACAAGTTTTAGAAATGTTTGCAAATGTATTAAAATTAAAAACAGAAATAACTTATTTGCATAAGTATTCAGACCCTTTACGAGACTTGAAATTGAGCTCAGGTGCATCCGATTAAGGGGTATGAATGCTTTCCGAATGCATTGTATACTGTATACAGCGCCTTGCAAAATTATTCAGGCCCCTTGGATTTCTTCATATTTTATTGTGTTACAAAGTGGGATTACATTTTTTTTTGTCAGCAATCTACTCAGAATACTCTGGAATGTAAAAGTGGAAGACAATCTGACATTTTAAAGATTAATAAACATTTGATAACTAAAATATTGTTGTTGTGTTCAGCCCCTTTGTTTAGGCAAGCCTAATTTTATTCAGGAATCAGATTTGGCTTAACACATCACATAATAAATGACATGGACTAACTCTGGGTGAAATAATAGGGATTGACATGATTTTTGAATGACTAACCCTTCCTCTGTCCCCCATACATATAATGTCCCTCAGTCAAGTATTGAATATCAAGCACAGATTAAACTACAAAGACCTTTTCGATTGCCTTATAAAGAAGGGCAGGGATTGGTAGATGGGTAACAATAACAAATCAGACATTTAATATCTCTTTAAGCATAGTCAAGTTAATAATTATGCTGTGGATTGTGTATTAAACCACCAAGACACATCATAGATGCAGCTGTCCTTTTAAACTGACCTGCTGGATAGGAACGAAACTGCTCAGGGATGTTACCATGATGCCATTGGTGATTTTAAAACAGTTACAGAGTGCAATGGCTGTGATGGGAGAAAACAGAGGATGAATCAACAACATTGTAGTGACTCCACGATAATCACCTGAATGAAAGTGAAAAGGAAAATAGAAATATACAGGATAAAAAATATTTCAAAAACTTGCATCTTCTATTTAACAAGGCACTAATACTGGGGGGAAAACACTTTTTGGCCTAAATGCAAAGCTTTATGTTTGGGGTAAAATCCAACACAACCCATCACTGAGTAATTGCTTCCTTATTGTCTAGCATGGTGGGAGCTACATCTACTTGACATCGGAAAATGCTGAGGACTTTTTTTAGGATAAAGAGAAACGGGATGAAGCTAAGCTCAGGCAAAATCCTAGAGGAAAACCTGCTTCAGTCTTGCTTTACACCAGACACTGGAGAGGAATTCCCCTTTCAGCAAGACCAAATCTACCATAGAGTTGCTTACCAAGAAGACAGTGAATGTTCCTGAGTGGCCAATTCACAGTTTTGACTTAAATCTGTTTGAAAATCTATTGCAAAACTTGAAAATTGCTGTCTAGCCATGATCCCCCGACAACTTGACAGAGCTTGAAGAAATTAAATCAATATTTCTCCCACTTTGCAACACAATTTGGTAACAGTTTGGTGACATGTTTAGTAACTATATACATTAGGTCAGTAAATCGACACTCCTCTGTCTGCCAGAGAGTAACGACAGATATACATCTGACAATTTACAATCTGTTTTTGAGAGAGCATCTCTCCTTGAACTCCTTGAACTCAACACAACAGGCAATAAGTGATACCATGTGGTCATTGAAATACGGTAGTAGAATATCCTGCTTACTCCAGTGTGTAATGGCAAGGGCTATGATGAGGTAAATAGACCGTGCATATTTCAATGACACGATTACATAAAAGTACACACACAGACACAAACTAACTGGGTTCCATAACCACAGTCTTCCATAATGAGATTCATCTAACATTTTGATGTGTGTGTGTGTGTGTTAGCCCTTTTCCCCTCACAGCGGAAGGAACAAGCAGAGGAGGCACTTTATACTCTTGACCAAAAATGAAACAATAAAGACTGAGCTGCCATGATGAATCTGAAGCATGCCGGGGAAACGGGATATCGCGGGGAACAGTATCCTACAGAACACCGGTTCAGTGAATCAGATTTTGTATTCAGTAGCTCTCTATGGGGATCTCAAAGGAATTGGGGATTAGCAAGAAAATGAAATGAATGCATTTCCGTTCACAGCCAGCTAGCTCCCCGCCTGCAGCAGGAGGCACATTGACTGCCTATCAAATGGCACCCTAGACCCTATATAATGCACTCAACAGGGAATAGGGTGCCATTTAGGACTCACACATTGTGCTCTCACATATATATGTCCTCACGGCAAATGAGACATTGGATATAGGATGGTCTGGTAGAATTGACAGCCTGACTAAAATAGGTTGAGTACCCTTTCAGCAGATGTAGCGGAGGAAGCTGTACAACAGTGTGGTGGGGAACAGGAAGTAGCAGGACGTAGCAGGGCGGTCAATGTGAAACTGCTGCAGTTGGTGCTGCTCTACCTGAAGTGGACGGGGTATTCGCAATGGCACAGACTATGTCTGCTCCTGATAACTGAAATGTTCATGCATAAATGCAAAGCGTCTTTCTCCATCATTTACTGTTATCCTTCATTATTGAGTGATTGTGTAACATGGGGATGCAGCATTGATTTTCAGACCGTTTTCGTTAAGACCCACTGTCCTTGACAAAGCAGTGTCTTTCTGGCAATTTTGCGGTGACATTTTATCCGACAGTAGAGGACGCAACATCCTTTGGCCTCTCCTCCTCTCATCCTTCTCTGACGCGGTCCAGAGAAGACACCATGAAAATCCATCTGGGGATTTTAAAGGATTTTAACTAGCAGTTAATTACTTTCCCTTTCCTATTAAAAAGCAGAATGAGAAAGGGAGAAAGAAGAGAGATTAGAGGGAGAGTGAGAGAGAGCGAGAGCGAAAGAGTGAGGGGGGGTATGGAGAGCCAGGGCATGGCAGCACACATTACCCAGCAAGATCAAATCA